>NW_025899820.1:0-300000 GCF_022539505.1 Lolium rigidum
AGAACACACGAGAGGGACCAGAGGGGGGGCACAGGCCCACCACACCATACCCTGGCGCGGCCTAGGGGGGGCCCGCGCCCCCCTAGGGTTTGGCCAGCCCTTCGACCCCCTGGCGCCGCCTCTTCGCCTATAAGAAGCCCCTGGATCAGAAAACCCGATACCAATTGACGAAACCCACAGAAACCTGCCAGAGCCGCCGCCATCGCGAAGCCAAGATCTGGGGGACAGGATCTCTGTTCCGGCACCCTGCCGGAGCGGGGAAGTGCCCCCGGAAGGCTTCTCCATCGACACCGCTGCCATCTCCACCGCCATCTTCATCACCGCTGCTGCTCCCATGAGGAGGGAGTAGTTCTCCATCGAGGCTCGGGGCTGTACCGGTAGCTATGTGGTTCATCTCTCTCCTATGTGTTTCAATACAATAATCTCATGAGCTGCCTTACATGATTGAGATTCATATGATGATGCTTGTAATCTAGATGTCATTATGCTAGTCAAGTGAGTTTTACTTATGTGATCTCCGGAGACTCCTAGTCCCACGTGTGTAAAGGTGACAGTGTGTGCACCGTGTGGGTCTCTTAGGCCATATTTCACAGAATACTTACTCATTGAATGGCATAGTGAGGTGCTTATTTATATCCCTTTATGATTGCAGCATGTTGTATCACAATTTATCTATGTGCTACTCTAGTGATGTGTTATTAAAGTAGTTTTATTCCTCCTACATGTGTGCAAAGGTGACAGTGCGTGCACCGTGTTAGTACTTGGTTTATGCTATGATCATGATCTCTTGTAGATTATGGAGTTAACTATTGCTATGATATATTGATGTGATCTATTCCTCCTACATATGCATGAAGGTGACAGTGTGCATGCTATGCTAGTACTTGGTTTAGTCCGTTGATCTATCTTACACTAAAGGTTACTAAAACATGAGCATTATTGTGGAGCTTGTTAACTCCGGCATTGAGGGTTCGTGTAATCCTACGCAATGTGTTCATCATCCAACAAAAGTGTAGAGTATGCATTTATCTATTCTGTTATGTGATCAATGTTGAGAGTGTCCACTAGTGAAAGTGTAATCCCTAGGCCTTGTTCCTAAATACTGCTGAGTTACTACTGCTTGTTTACTACTCGCTGCGTTACTACTCTGCGTTACTACTGCTTGTTTCTTGTTTCATTGCGTTACTACTGCTGCAATACCACCACCATCAACTACACGCCAAGCACTTTTCCGGCACCGTTGCTACTGCTCATACTTATTTATACCACCTGTATTTCACTATCTCTTCGCCGAACTAGTGCACCTATTTGGTGTGTTGGGGACACAAGAGACTTCTTGCTTTGTGGTTGCGGGGTTGCATGAGAGGGATATCTTTGACCTCTTCCTCCCTGAGTTCGATAAACCTTGGGTATCCACTTAAGGGAAACTTGCTGTTGTTCTACAAACCTCTGCTCTTGGAGGCCCAACACTGTCTACAAGAATAGAAGCTCCCGTAGACATCAGGGTCCCATTTAGCAGCAGCGGTATCACCGTTTGAGAGGCGGCAGGGGATCGAAAGAAAAAGGCAAGTGAAAAAATATGAGGAGCCAAAAATAATTCAAGAAAAGAAAGTTTTATAGTACATAGAGGATGACATGCGGGTCCCATTTAGCAGCAGCGGTATCACCGTTTGAGAGGCGGCAGGGGATCGAAAGAAAAAGGTAAGTGACCAAATATGAGGTGCCAAAAATAATTCAAGAAAAGAAAGTTTTATAGTACATAGAGGATGACATGCGGGTCCCATTTAGTAGCAGCGGTATCACCGTTTGAGAGGCGGCAGGGGATCGAAAGAAAAAGGCAAGTGACCAAATTTGAGGTGCCAAAAAAAACTCCAAGAAAAGAAAGTTTTATAGTACATAGAGGATGACATGCGGGTCCCATTTAGCAGCAGCGGTATCATCGTTTGAGAGGCGGCAGGGGATCGAAAGAAAAAGGCAAGTGACCAAATTTGAGGTGCCAAAAAAAACTCCAAGAAAAGAAAGTTTTATAGTACATGGAGGATGACATGCGGGTCCCATTTAGCAGCAGCGGTATCACCGTTTGAGAGGCGGCAGGGGATCGAAAGAAAAAGGTAAGTGACCAAATATGAGGTGCCAAAAATAATTCAAGAAAAGAAAGTTTTATAGTACATAGAGGATGACATGCGGGTCCCGAGTTAGCAGCAGCGGTATCACCGTTTGAGAGGCGGCAGGGGATCGAAAGAAAAAGGCAAGTGACCAAATTTGAGGTGCCAAAAAAACTCCAAGAAAAGAAAGTTGATTGCACATAGAGGATGACATGCGGGTCCCATTTAGCAGCAGCGGTCTCAACGTTTCCAAGGCGGCAAGGGATCCAAAGAAAAAGGAAGTAGCCAGAAATCAGGGGGTCAAAAAAAATCCAAGAATAGAAAGAATTTTGGTTCATAGAGGATGACATGCGGGACCCATGATCCTGCATCGTAAACGACTCGATCGGAGAACGTTGAACGAGATGGCGCGATCGAGAAAAAAAACAATATCAGAGAGGCTGCCATCTGGGCCCTACATCCCTCGGCGGTGCGGATTTGCGTTGACTCGGCCGGCGAACCCGAGATTTCGAGATGCACCACGTCCCGGGCCACCATACGCGACGTTTTGGCCGCTTTCGTCGGGCTAGGTGGCCTCAAAAACGAGAAAAAAAAAGTTTTGACATGCACCACGGAGGGACCAAAAATCGTCGGCCATGGTACACCGGCAACCGCGGCGCGACTTCAACTTCGTCGGCCATGGCAACTTTTCTTGTAGTGTAAATAGAGAGAACTAACACACATTAATACTTAAAACCATAGATCATCTTAGATTCATCTCATATTCATGCTAGGGTTTCTCCATCTCCCCAAGAACTAATAGGACTACTCACACATGGAGACAATAAAGAACATCATCATAATCTTATGGATAGGATTAAATGAATGGAAAGAATTCGAATACAAATCCACAATAGCAATCAAGATTACAACTATGGTTGGAGGATGATGATGGTGATGGTGCAGTGGTTGATGATGATGATGAAGGGGATGATGCCTTGTCCTCCGAGGATCCACGTAGCAGTCCGGATCTTGTCTTCTCCAAAGTTCCTTCTTGAGATCTGATCTGGGGCATTGTTTCTTTGTTTCGCGGAGCTGTGTGTCTCTGATCTATGACCTGCCTGCGGGAGGTGAAAATATTTGATGAGGTGGTGCTTCTGGAGGGTGGAACGGGCGGAAGGTACGGGCGGGCCTTGCCCATACTTATGCCCGTTAAAGCTATTGGAAGTTTTCCTCGCATTATCCTTTCGCCCAGGTGCATAATTAAGTGCAAAAATAATTTCTATCACGTCAAAATGCCAAAAAATGAAAGTTTTCATTGATATTTCATCATTGACTTACTATTTCAAGATCTTGTGTAGACAAGTATAAAACGGCGCGGTGAAATACAAAAATCCTACTACTACTCAATAATAACTTGATAAAATAACGATTTAAAAATATGCTAAAAATGCACTCATCAGACGATGAAGTTTGTTGATGCCGAAACATGAGCGCCCCCCTACCTGGGCGCCAGATTTCGCGTCTCTCCTACGTGGACATCGGGGATGAACACACCCCCATTTATGTTGGTTAGTGGGCACACATATGTTTCGGCCTCAAAGCCACCTTAGGATCATTCCGAGGCGGAGGAGAAGCATACACAAAGAACACACGATCTTTTTATACCCAGGTTCAGGCTGCCCTTCATCTAACATCCATACGTCCTAATTGGTGGGTTATCTTGGATGCACATAGTACAAGATTATGAACTCTCTGGTGCCGGGAGGATGCTTTGATCAGCTCTTACACCTCCCGGTATTCCTCTTTCTTTTCCTCTCTTCCTATATCTCTAGATCTAGCTATTCCGAATCGGACATTCACCCTCTCTCTGAATCTTGGCCTTGACGTTGTCTAGAGAGAAGCTTGGGCCCTCTCTTTCCTACTGTCCTCTCTCTGAAAACCGATCCCCTGTCTCTTGTTGATTCCAGGCAAATATACCTCCAGAGATGGTCTCAATGGCTAGTCCGAGCATCTCCCAAGAGCGTTCCCCGGATCAATCGGGAGGAGCCACGCGGGCGATGGGTAGGTGGGTGGTGCTCGTGGCCAATGAATGGCCATGGGAGGTGCAGTGGCATTCGTGATGATGGCGTGACAGCTCGGGTAGTGAGCTGTCAGTCTTGTCCGTGGCACAGGCCTCTGTCGGTCTGCGCCATGATGGTGCGCAGGGTTGCAGACTCCTCGCCTGTTCCCCATGAAAGTGTTGACTCGTCCAATCAAGCCTAGTTCTCCCCTACTCCCTAGCCTCGCCTGGCCAAGGAGAGGAGGCTCATGAGCCCTTCCCGGGGCGGTCCGAGCCATGCCTTGGCCTGGTTGCCCCGCTTCCTCATCATTAGACTTTCTCCACATAAGTTCCCGAGAGGAGGCCCTGGGCAGCTCCTTTCCTAGTTTGTTCGGTTCTTTATGTCTTGTCTGTTCGTCCAGACTTGCCTTTGTCGGGGAGCGCTTTTTCTCCACTAGAGCCCCTACATCAAAAGGTAATCTTAGTGTAGTTAGGCCATTTTTACCATGAGTCATACCTGGATTGGTCATCGTGGTTGTATCCGAGACGCCATGGGCTGGAGCCCGCGCGCCGCGGCGTAATCGTGCGGACCCTGGGTCCCATTATGCCGACAGGCAATCTAACTAAAACTAAATATTGTGTATTTTCCAATGAGAAAGAATCTATGTGACACCATATATCTTGTGTGGTGGCAAAATCCATTTTAAGTAGTATGTCAAGTTTCCTTAATATGCCAATAGGCGTGGATTTGTCTTCAGTAACTAGATTCAGAAACTCTAGCCAAAAAACCACACTTATTGGCATGTTATGGAGACTTTGAATGTCATCTTCTTCTATGTCATATGGTGTTAAGAAATCTAGGATTATTTAGTATTTAATAATGTTGTTTAGGTGAATATTAAGTTGGTTAGGTGGCTAGTCCTGAAAAAACTATGAGGTGGACATTAGAATAAGCTCTAGAATAAAAGAGGATGGGTTGGACGTGATGATCTCCTTATGTCCCTGAATTTGATCAGTCTTTGGGAATCCACTATAGATAGGGTGGACCTAGGAGGTATAGTTTTGGGCTCTCAAAGGGGGTGAACCTTCTCTCCTATAATTCGCCCTTGCTGCCCTCGTTGATGCCATCCTAGGAGGTTGCTCAATACTAAAGATCTCTGACTCACAACCTATATCCAGATACAAATCCCTCCCCTACCCTAGGAAATACTCGGCATGGAGCAGCATCAAGAACACCATCCCATGCTCAATGTGGAGACGATCACTGTCTAACTGAGTCTTTCTCCATGAAGAGGATGCACAAGGATGAAAATTCGATTCGCAGCCACTTCAAATGTTTTGGTTCAAACAATGTTGAATGATGCTTCGTTAGTTAAATATATGTACTAGTTATTTATTTTTCTTTAAAATCACTTTTCTATAGTTAGAATTGGTGGACTATAATCATGTAAGACCTTGTATCTAGTTTCATCTTGTTGATAACTAGACCATTAAAGCGCGCGTTGCCGCGCCCGTCCATCTTTAATGATAAAAATAGATATATTTGATAATATTAGAGTAGCACAATACTTAAGTCAATATCATTTTGAATCACAATTCTCTAGGACATGTTTGGAATGGAAGACTATTATTATCATGTATCGGCTTCTGCATCTAGATGATGCACACAATAAAAACAAATGCAAGCGGGTACATCAAGTGGGCGGATGGAAAGTGACTACGTGAAAATAGGTATGTATGAACAACAATAAAACGATCCAAGAGGCCAAGCGTGATGGAGATGGAAGATATTTTTTATACCTAATGGAATTTGGAAAGAAAAAAAGTAGGAAACAATCTAACATTTTGCCGAAAAAGAACAATGCTTCTAACTGTTATCTGAAAACCCAATTATACCTTTACTGAACACATATAACAAGTAAAGGTTAAGAAGATCTCCAAAAATTTATGCCAAACTTTGTTAGACGAAACCTTCTGTGTGTGCAGTTTTTTTACATGTAATACGAAGGAAAATAACTCATGACCTCAATAAATGTATGCAGAAAACTACCTTTTAAGTTTCTGATGTTCCTCATGAAAATAGTAAAAGGGAACAAATATAAGTGATTAAATTCCAAATTTGAAGCGCCTAACTTTTGTCTGCAACTTTTATATTGCATTTAAGTTTAGCTAGAGACCATCACATATAGTATCATCTATTTATTAAGGACATTATCACAATGCACACAGCAGGCCCTAATAATCACGAGTAAAATGTAAAGCATGTGAAATATGAACGAACTCGATTAAGACTTGGTTTCAGACCTCAGATGAAAAAGTACCATGAGATTAGTAATAGGACATCAGAACAATATGCAATTGAAGACGCAAAAAGTGAACTTATGTGGCGTATGAACCGACTCACATTTCGTACCTATGATAGTAAAATATAAATTAAAGGTGTGGCATGGCAATGAGAACTACTCGAAGCTTAGAGGGGTGGTCCAACCTTCACAAACTAATTCCATATGATGCCACAGGTAGGAACCATCGCCAATAGGTTTTGTTGTGGTAGGTGTTGCGCCACTACACCTCCAGAGAGAGGATCCTTGTTTGTGGGAATAAAGAGCAATCAGAGAGTCCGCCATCGCCAAGCAGCACACGGCACCCACCTCCTCGCTATGGTGGCCCACTCCATTTTTCAGTAACACGCACAATTTTTTATTGATAGGGAAGAACCAAATACTAAGATCCACACATACAACACATGAGGAAGAAGTCTACAAAATTACTGAAGTGTACTCCCTACAAGAAAGACACTAATCCACCTCTTCGATGATGGCGTCAAGACGACGTGCTTCTGTCCTTGACTTGTTCTTGAAAATCCTATTGTTCCGCTTGATCCAATTCGACCTAAGCACCAAGAGGAAGAGGGGACACACTTGAGGTTGCAGCTTGGTAGCGACGAGGATTAGGGAAAGCGAGACTGGTGGAAGGGGCGGGAGCAAGCAGCCACCGTCACGGTCAACTCGCTATATCGGTGCATACTCTGTCAATCGGAAGCATGCAGCCGCCAGAAAAGAATGGTGTGTGATGCTAAAGCAAAAGCGACTACATGGTTGCATTTTGGATTTTCACCAGCAGAAGATGATGGTCGTTTGGTACTCATAGGTGCAGCAGATGGATAGAACATTATGGTCTTCCATAGGCAGTAGCATATGAAGACATAGACACTGAGAACACAACGGACGATGTTTTTTTTTCCAAGCAATCCCCACAGGGATCGAATTTTCATTATCACGAGATAACGAAAATACATCGTCAGGGTTTTTGCCAGGATTTAATATTTACATGCACGCCAGCAGCGACCTAGAACCAAACCAGCTAAAAACAGTTTCTCCACTACTAAAACCACCAGCGCAACTTCACAAGACATCCAAAAGCTAACAGCACACAGGGAGCAACTCCCTGGGATCAAAAACACTACAACGGTTTCAGTTTTGCATGTTATCATCAGCACCAACATTGTCTTGAGCATCAGTCTCCATTGCATCGCCACCTTGCTCGATCAACAGCTAGGAGCCAGCCACCGCTGCATTCCCACCACCATTCCCTCCTCCAGCACCCAGGGCCAGATTGATAAGAGCATCTGCTCCTTGTTGGAGTTATGCAGCCTCAGCATCCAAGTGGGTACCTGCCCAATATTTCATAAAGGAAGTTGCAAGAAAGATAAGGTCAACCAGATTTTTCAGGATTTTCTTTTTAAAGCATGAACTGATATGCGTTTTCCAAATCGCCCAGCAAATGGCTACCATGCCGGCGATCTGGACATTACAGCTCACATGGGAAAACTGTGGCATCCACCAGAAGAACTGTGCAAAACATCCAGGTCGAGTGGAGGCACCCACAGCCATCCCCACCAGGCTCCAAACATAAGTAGCTGCATGGAAAGAAAAGAAAAGATGCAGAATAGATTCATTTGTGGAGCAAAATTGGCAAAGTGGGTCACCAGTCCAATTTCTTTTCAACAAGTTGTCTTTAGTGGCTATTGCATCGTGCCAAATTAATCAACCAGAGCCAGATTTTGATTTTCAAGGGGATTTTGCTTTTCCACAAGTGCTTGAAGGATCTATCCATCCCATTTCTGCATATCTGTTTGTACATACTTTTAACAGTGAATTGCCTGTTTTTTGTCCACTTCCATTTTGGCTTATCTATTCCTTCAGAAAGATTCCTTTGATTCAAAATATTCACCAGCCCACACCACTGTATCTGTAAATCCACAGATAGCCATCTCCTAAAAGAAAGTCTCCAACCCCTGTGAGCAGCATCAGCCACAGAGATAGTCTGTTCATTGCAGATGTCATAGATCTCTGGAAATTTGTGCATTAGTGGTGTGTGACCACACCAAGCATCCCTCCAGGAACTGGTTCTACAGCCATTCCCCACAGCCATCCTCCTGCCACATAAGTAAATGTCTCTGACATGGAGCATATCAGACCACCTTGAAGATTCACTACTTCTACGTCTGGCCCACTGAATTCCTGCTTCCCCCAAGTATTTTCTTCTCATGAATTGTTGCCAAGGACCCTCCTCATTTTCCAATTTCCAAAACCACTTGCACATCAAACTTATGTTGAATTTGTGCAAATCCTTGACCCCCAGGCCCCCTTTACATTTTGGTTTACAAATCCACCTCCATTTGACAAAATGATACTTTCTCTTGTTTGTATCACCAACCCAGAAGAAGGCCTGATGCGTGTAGTTGACACGTCCATTGGGAACCCCAAGAGGAAGGTGTGATACGCACAGCAGCAAGTTTCCCTCAGTAAGAAACCAAGGTTTATCGAACCAGTAGGAGTCAAGAAGCACGTTGAAGGTTGATGGCGGCGGAGTGTAGTGCGGCGCAACACCAGGGATTCCGGCGCCAACGTGGAACCTGCACAACACAATCACAGAACTTTGCCCCAACGTGACAGTGAGGTTGTCAATCTCACCGTCTTGCTGTAAACAAAGGATTAAACGTATTGTGTGGAAGATGATGATTGTTTGCGAAGAACAGTAAAGAACAATTGCAGTAGATTGTATTTCAGATGTAAAGAATAAGACCGGGGTCCACAGTTCACTAGTGGTGTCTCTCCCATAAGATAAGCAGATGTTGGGTGAACAAATTACGGTTGGGAAATTGACAAATAAAGAAGGCATAACAATGCACATACATATATCATGATGAGTACTATGAGATTCAATCGGGGCATTACGACAAAGTACATAGACCGCTATCCAGCATGCATCTATGCCTAAAAAGTCCACTTTCAGGTTATCATCCGAACCCCTTCCAGTATTAAGTTGTAAACAACGGACAATTGCATTAAGTATGGTGCGTAATGTAATCAACACAAATATCCTTAGACAAAGCATCGATGTTTTATCCCTAGTGGCAACAAGCACATCCACAACCTTAGAACTTTCTATCACTCGTCCCAGATTTAATGGAGGCATGAACCCACTATCGAGCATAAATACCCCCTCTTGGAGTCACAAGTATCAACTTGGCCGAGCCTCTACTAGCAACGGAGAGCATGCAAGAACATAAATAACATATATGATAGATTGATAATCAACTTGACATAGTATTCAATATTCATCGGATCCCAACAAACACAACATGTAGGATTACAAATAGATGATCTTGATCATGATAGGAAGCTCACAAGATCTAACATTTTAGCACAATGAGGAGAAGACAACCATCTAGCTACTTCTATGGACCCATAGTCCAGGGGTGGACTACTCACACATCGATCCGGAGGCGATCATGGCGATGAAGAGACCTCCGTGAGATGATTCCCCTCTCCGGCAGGGTGCCGGAGGCGATCTCCTGAATCCCCTGAGATGGGATAGGCGGCGGCGACGTCTCTGGAAGGTTTTCCGTATCGTGGCTCTCGGTACTGGGGGTTTCGCGACGAAGACCTGAAGTAGGCGGAAGGACAGAGTCGGGAGGGTCACGGGGGGCCTACACAACAGGCCGGCGCGGCCAAGGCTTGGGCCGCGCTGCCTTGTTGTGTCGCCACCTCGTGGCCCCACTTCGTTTCCTCTTCGGACTTCTGGAAGCTTCGTGGAAAAATAGGCCCCTGGGCGTTGATTTCGTCCAATTCCGAGAATATTTCCTTACTAGGATTTCTGAAATCAAAAACAGCAGAAAACAGCAACTGGCTCTTCGGCATCTCGTCAATAGGTTAGTGCCGGAAAATGCATAATAATGACATATAATGTGTATAAAACATGTAAGTATCATCATAAAAGTAGCATGGAACATAAGAAATTATAGATACGTTTGGGACGTATCAAGCATCCCCAAGCTTAGTTCCTACTCGCCCTCGAGTAGGTAAACGATAACAAAGATAATTTCTGAAGTGACATGCTATCATAATCTTGATCATACTATTGTAAAGCATATGAGATGAATGCAGCGATTCGAAGCAATGATGAAGATAATGAGCAAACAAATGAATCATATAGCAAAGACTTTTCATGAATAATACTTTCAAGACAAGCATCAATAAGACTTGCATAAGAGTTACTCATAAAGCAATAAATTCAAAGTAAAGGCATTGAAGCAACACAAAGGAAGATATAAGTTTCAGCGGTTGCTTTCAACTTCAACATATATATCTCATGGATAATTGTCAACACAAAGCAATATAACAAGTGCAATAAGTAAACATGTAAGAATCAATGCACACAGTTGATACAAGTGTTTGCTTCTGGGATAGAAAGAATAGGCAAACTGACTCAACAATAAAGTAAAAGATAGGCCCTTCGCAGAGGGAAGCATTGATTACTATATTTGTGCTAGAGGTTTTCATTTTGAAAACAAGAAACAATTTTGTCAACGGTAGTAATAAAGCATATGTGTTATGTATAAAATATCTTATAAGTTGCAAGCCTCATGCATAGTATACCAATAGTGCTCGCACCTTGTCCTAATTAGCTTGGATTAACACGGATTATCATTGCATAGCATATGTTTCAACCAAGTGTCACAAAGGGGTACCTCTATGCCGCCTGTACAAAGGTCTAAGGAGAAAGCTCGCATTGGATTTCTCGCTTTTGATTATTCTCAACTTAGACATCCATACCGGGACAACATAGACAACAAATAATGGACTCCTCTTTAATGCATAAGCATTCAACAACAATTAATATTCTCATAAGAGATTGAGGATTAATTGTCCACACTGAAACTTCCACCATGAATCATGGCTTTAGTTAGCGGCCCAATGTTCTTCTCTAACAGTATGCATACTCAAACCATATGATCATGAAAATCGCCCTTACTTCAGACAAGACGAACATGCATAGCAACTCACATGATATTCAACAAAGGTAAAAGAGTTGATGGCGTCCCCAGAAACATGGTTACCGCTCAACAAGCAACTTATTAAGAAATAAGATACATAAGTACATATTCTTCACCACAATAGTTTTTAAGGCTATTTGTCCCATGAGCTATGTATTGCAAAGACAAAGAATAGAAATTTTAAAGGTAGCACTCAAGTAATGTACTTTGGAATGGCGGAGAAATACCATTTAGTAGGTAGGTGTGGTGGACACAAATGGCATGGTTATTGGCTCAAGGATTTGGATGCACGAGAAGAATTCCTCTCAATACAAGGCTAGGCTAGCAAGGTTGTTTGAAGCAAACTCAAGTATAAAAGGTGCAGCAAAGATCACATATGAACATATTGTAACTATTATAAGACTTTACATTGTCTCCTTGTTGTTCAAACACCTCAACCAGAAAATATCTAGACTCTAGAGATCAATCATGCAAACCAAATTTTAACAAGCTCTATGTAGTTATTCATTAATGGGTACAAGGTACATGATACAAGAGCTTAAACATGATCTATATGAGCACAACAATTGCCAAGTATCACATTATTCAAGACATTATACCATTTACCACATGCGGCATTTTCCGTTTCCAACCATATAACAATGAATGAAATAGTCCAACTTTCGCAATGAACATTAAAGATGAAGCTAAGAACACATGTGTTCATACGAAACAACGGAGCGTGTCTCTCTCCCAAACAAAGAATGCTAGGATCCGATTTATTCAAACAAAAACAAAAACAAAAACAAACAGACGCTCCAAGTAAAGCACATAAGATGTGACGGAATAAAAATATAGTTTCACTAGAGGAAGCTGATAAGTTGTCGATGAAGAAGGGATGCCTTGGGAATCCCCAAGCTTAGACGCTTGAGTCTTCTTAAAATATGCAGGGATGAACCACGGGGGCATCCCCAAGCTTTGACTTTTCACTCTTCTTGATCATATTGTATCATCCTCCTCTCTTGACCCTTGAAAACTTCCTCCACACCAAACTCAAAACAAACTCATTAGAGGGTCAGTGCATAATTCATATATTCAGAGGTGACATAATCATTCTTAACACTTCTGTACATTGCACAAGGCTACTGAAAGTTAATGGAACAAAGAAATCCATCAAACATAGCAAAACAGACAATGCGAAATAAAAGGCAGAATCTATCAAAACAGAACAGTCCGTAAAGACTAAATTTAAAGAGGCACCAGACTTGCTCAGATGAAAATGCCTAAATTGAATGAAAGTTGCGTACATATCTGAGGATCACGCACGTAAATTGGCAGAGTTTTATAAATTTTCTACAGGGACTACTGCTCAAATTCGTGACAGCAAGAAATCTGTTCTGCGCGAGCAATCCAAATCTAGTATTGGCTTTACTATCAAAGACTTTACTTGGCACAACAATGCAATAAAATTAAGATAAGGAGAGGTTGCTACAGTAGTAACAACTTCCAAGACTCAAATATAAAATAAAGTGCAGAAGTAAAATAATGGGTTGTCTCCCATAAGCGCTTTTCTTTAACGCCTTTCAGCTAGGCACAGAAAGTGTGTATCAAGTATTATCAAGAGATGAAGCATCAACATCAATAGGTATCTTAGATGCTCCCCCATCCGTAGTGGTGCTAAGGGCTTTGTCAATTTTATGCCTATAATAGCTTTTTGGCTTAGACACTTTAGAGGCATACATGAATTTTTGCTCCTTACCCACATAAGCTTTCTCCTTAAACTTAAGAGAAGAAAAGGTTGAACCCAAGGTTCCCATAGCTTCTTCAAGTTCACTAATCCTATGGGTTCGATTATCATGAGTAGCACAAGTTTCTAAAACAGCAATTCTCTCATTAATTCCTCCTAGAGATTTATCAAGTTTATCAGTGCTATTAAGTAATATTCCCAATTTAGTCTCAATACTTGGAAGATCTTTTTCTATGGCCTCCAACTTTTTCATGACATCCTCAAGAGAGATTTCAATTTTAGCTTCATTAACAGGTGGTATTCCAACTAGACTCTCAATAATGCAACTAGCTTCTAAAGCAGGAGTGCCTAGGAAATTACCTCCCGCAAGAGTATCAAGAACATACCTATTCCAACTAGAGATACCAACATAAAAGTTCCTAAGTAGTATAATAGTGGAGTGTTTCTTAACGCACCTATGATGAGCATCGCTAATTCTATACCAAGCATCTTTAAAACTTTCTCCCCCTTGTTGCTTAAAGGAACGAACTTCAACTTCCGGATTACTCATTTTTAGCGAGTAGTAAATAAAGCAAACTAAATAAAGTAAATGCAAGTAACTAATTTTTTTGTGTTTTTGATATAGAGAACAAGACAGTAAATAAAGTAAAACTAGCAACTAATTTTTTTGTGTGTTTTTTATATAAGAGCAAACAAAGCAGTAAATAAAATAAAGCAAGACAAAAACAAAGTAAAGAGATTGGATGTGGAAGACTCCCCTTACAGCGTGTCTTGATCTCCCCGGCAACGGCGCCAGAAATTTGCTTGATGCGTGTAGTTGACACGTCCGTTGAGAACCCCAAGAGGAAGGTGTGATGCGCACAGCAGCAAGTTTCCCTCAGTAAGAAACCAAGGTTTATCGAACCAGTAGGAGTCAAGAAGCACGTTGAAGATTGATGGCGACGGAGTGTAGTGCGGCGCAACACCAGGGATTCCGGCGCCAACGTGGAACCTGCACAACACAATCACAGAACTTTGCCCCAACGTGACAGTGAGGTTGTCAATCTCACCGGCTTGGTGTAAACAAAGGATTAAACATATTGTGTGGAAGATGATGATTGTTTGCGAAGAACAGTAAAGAACAATTGTAGTAGATTGTATTTCAGATGTAAAGAATAGGACTGGGGTCCACAGTTCACTAGTGGTGTCTCTCCCATAAGATAAGCAGATGTTGGGTGAACAAATTACAGTTGGGCAATTGACAAATAAAGAAGGCATAACAATGCACATACATATATCATGATGAGTACTATGAGATTTAATCGGGGCATTACGACAAAGTACATAGACCGCTATCCCAGCATGCATCTATGCCTAAAAAGTCCACTTTCAGGTTATCATCCGAACCCCTTCCAGTATTAAGTTGTAAACAACAGACAATTGCATTAAGTATGGTGCGTAATGTATTCAACACAAATATCCTTATACAAAGCATCAATGTTTTATCCCTAGTGGCAACAGCACATCCACAACCTTAGAACTTTCTATCACTGTCCCAGATTTAATGGAGGCATGAACCCACTATCGAGCATAAATACCCCCTCTTGGAGTCACAAGTATGAACTTGGCTAGAGCCTCTACTAGCAACGGAGAGCATGCAAGAACATAAATAACATATATGATAGATTGATAATCAACTTGACATAGTATTCAATATTCATCGGTTCCCAACAAACACAACATGTAGGATTACAAATAGATGATCTTGATCATGTTAGGCAGCTCACAAGATCTAACATGATAGCACAATGAGGAGAAGACAACCATCTAGCTACTGCTATGGACCCATAGTCCAGGGGTGGACTACTCACACATCGATCCGGAGGCGATCATGGCGATGAAGAGACCTCCGGGAGATGATTCCCCTCTCCGGCAGGGTGCAGGAGGCGATCTTCTGAATCCCCCGAGATGGGACTGGCGGCGGCGGCGTCTCTGGAAGGTTTTCCGTATCGTGGCTCTCGGTACTGGGGGTTTCGCGACGAAGACCTTAAGTAGGCGGAAGGGTAGAGTCGGGAGGGTCACGGGGGGCCCACACAACAGGCCGGCGCGGCCAAGGCTTGGGCCGCGCCGCCTTGTTGTGTCGCCACCTCGTGGCCCCACTTCGTTTTCTCTTCGGACTTCTGGAAGCTTCGTGGAAAAATAGGCCCCTGGGCGTTGATTTCGTCCAATTCCGAGAATATTTCCTTACTAGGATTTCTGAAACCAAAAACAGCAGAAAACAAGCAATCGGCTCTTCGGCATCTCGTCAATAGGTTAGTGCCGGAAAATGCATAATAATGACATATAATGTGTATAAAACATGTAAGTATCATCATAAAAGTAGCATGGAACATAAGAAATTATAGATACGTTTGGGACGTATCAAGGACCTAATAGGTTTTGTGATTGCTTCAATAGTTGTCTTGTGTAGCAGTCTCATGGACATCTGATACACTGCACTATTGATAGGCAAGAGTCGATTTTAATCAATCTACCACCAATGAACATAGCTCCACCCATCCAACCCCCCATGTGAGCCCTTGTGACGCGGGGCTGGCCTGTTTGAAGCGATACGAGGAAGCTGATGAGGTTAGTGACCTCGCGGGAAAGATGAGACGATCTCAACCGTTTAGAGAGATGATTGGACGGTTAAGAAACTGAAATCGTTGTGGTAAGGTCTAGGTGGTTGAGTTATACTGTTAACTAATACCACGAGGGAGGGGGGCTGATCATAAAAAAAATGTTGCAGCACAAAGAAAATATTGAGTGCGTTCATTTTATTTAAAAAAACTAATATAAGATCTATCATTCCATAAAAGTTTTCGTTGTCATTGTGGTTTATTATCATCGTATCGTCTGCCGCATCCTTATTTATTTCCTTTGTGTTTATTGAATCCTCTAAATTGTATTTTTGTAACATATTATAAATTAACCACATCAAAAGAGGAGTTGTGCAAGCCAAAACTTGTATCAAAATATTTTAATAGTAACTAGGGGATGTCTTGTTTGATAACAAATTGCGGTGGAGCAGTTTCACTACTTTTTTCATTCCAAAAGTTGCCGCATTTACGGCTTTTCCTAAACACACGAAGACGTATATGTGAATTATCCCAATAATGCCTCACAAAACCCACAAGCAAGACATGCACCCAATACTTAGACTTAGGTACGCATCAAACACGTGGCAGGCAATTACACTACCCGCAACCAAATAATGGTTGAAATACATCTATGTCGGGTAGAAATTGATTATTCTCAATTTTTTAACCGCATGTACCTCGACTAGCTAACACGGACACATTTTAATACCATAAAGTACAAACAATTTATGTATTGTATGACAACTCAACAGGAAAAGACTGAAGCTGACTAAGTTGGGTTAACTAAGCCGATCGAGCCAAGCCCCTTATCTTTAGTCACCCACGGAGATCCAAGTGCACGCACACCAACACAGGTGCATATGTTCTATTACATCACATCACTCATTGAGTTGATCAAAAGGGTATTCACATGTTTCCTCTTCCGCTTCTTCGACACTCTCTTGATCATGCCGCGGAATGGCTCGTTGTTGCAGCCAACTGCACCGTGTTCCTCGCTGTTGATCTCCTTGTCGAGGCCTGCAATCCTAGACATATCATTCTCGTCGCACCTACAACCATAATCGACGCCATCAACACCATCACCATGAGCCTGACCTGGAATAACATCAATGTGCTCATCGAGCTCTGCATGTTGCTCATGTTCAGCAGGTAGTGGAGTTTTCGGCATGTTGCTAATTGATCTTCTATTACTGCGGGATGGGCCAAACCCGGCGTAGTAGTAGAATCCCTCGCCCACAGCCTCTCCAAAGTTATAAGCCCTCTTTCTCCTGCGTTGCTTCGAACTACCCTGGAGCTTCCGGTTAGAGTGGTATGTTCATAGAGAGTTGGGCTGGCTCACCGGCCGCTGACAAAACCACCCCTTTCCATCATTCTTCTTGCACATCCAGACTTCTCGTCCGGAGTCATTGTTCTTCTCTTCCTTTTCCATTTCCTTCCCCTTCTTCATCTTCAGTTTGCTCTTATTCTTCTTTCCCGCAATCTTTGTTTGAATGTCTTTTGGGGCGCACAGTCCAAGAATGAACCCGTTGACCATGTCCATGGACATGTCCCCTTTCTCCTCATCCTTGTCCCCGTTAACCATGTCCACGGAAATTTCCTCTTTATCCACATCCTCCATGATGGAGGTGACTGACATGTTGGGAGGGGAGAGACAACTAGCACGTCGTGCAACGGGGACGGAGTAAGTCTCCATGAAGCGCTCCTCTTCCCGAACAAAATGGAAAATTTAGACACATGTTAGCAACGCCTTCCCAAATGGAAATGGATATGGATCTGTGTAGGTAGGACAAGGTTATCCCGCAGATTACCATGAGCGAGAAAAATCAACACTAGCCCTAAATGGACATGCCTCAACGACATGACTCCTTTGATTTGATGCAAGCAAGCCCCGGAGGTTTCAGCCATAGCAGCACACACAACTAGATAGAACTCGACCCGACTCCATCGCAACCCATGTGGAAAGAAACGCATGGGAAGGTACTTCATCTAACGCAGCAACGATGAACTAGTCTTGCGCAATAACAACAACCAGAGAAGGGGTCCAGGAGAGGTAGCTAGGGAGGTGGAGACAGACGGTGTGAAAATATACAAGATCAAATGTGAGCTCCTTATAATTTTCCTTATTTACTAGAGGCGAGCTATGGGCAAACAAATCAAGAAACCATGGAGCGAGGAGGTGAAATCATTACCTGGGAATCCGAGAGGTCGAGCTCTTCCATAAGGTCCCATGGAATAAAGCTTGTTTCGCAGGGCTCCGGCATGGAGGTGGAGGTCTTGAATGGGAAGCCGGGATGGGATTCATGGGTTGGCGGCGGCAGATCGAATCGGGGCGATGGGGGAAATTCAGATCGGGGCGACACGGGTAGCTCGAACCGGGGTGGCGTGGATATGGGGGCGGCCACGCCAAGCAGGAGGTTGGCGCACAAGCGAATCTTCATGGCTCCTTGCCGGGATCGTAGTGGAGAAAATGGTGTCTGGAGATCTGGAGAGGTACCTGCTAGCTAGGGTTTGTGATTTGCGTGGAAGATGGATCTGTCAAGACGAGGTAGGACATAGGACGATGACGCGGTTGAGACACTGAGGGAGGTCCACCTGCCATATATGGCTCTGATTTTTCATAAGAGGATGAGTTAAGAACATCTAGGTTGGAATTGTTTGCAACTCATGGCACAAGAAATCAACGTGTGTGATGGTTGGTTCTACACTTCAACTAACTTGTGGCAAGCTAGTGTTGATTCTTAGAACAAAAATTGTACTCTCGATCAACTAAATCCATTCAGATATTATCTTTCGACCAATACCAACTCAACAACTTTCATGATCGAATTTGGATTCGAAAATTTGGTAACCCGTGATACATTCTACTGGCACCTAGCCATACATCTTGGACAGACCGTTAGCAGATTGAGGAACAAATGAAAACAACTAAGTAGCTTTATTTTTGGTAAAAGTGTTTTTGCCAATTTCCATTTAAATAAATACATATTTTCTACAAAGTTTTGAACAGAATGCAATAATGATATCCAAAACGATTATAGACATCCCCAAAAAGAAAAGAAAAAGGAAAAATGTGAAGAAGATAGGTACAAATAGTACACAGGACTGCATCATGCTCCTTCTGAATATGCAGAAGTGAACCATTTGTGGTACTCTCTAGTTAGTACAACGGTAAATGTTGAACAAAAGTATTGGTTGCTCAACCATTATCTAAAAGCAGTCCATCTCAACTCAAAATCCAAGTGACTTAAATGACAACTATAATCACAACCCATTTGGCCTACTTTTCCTAGAAACATCTTTGCCAGGAAGATCAACCTAATGGTTGCCATAAATTTTATACTTATAGTTTGTTGTCTAGTAAGCCTTTGTGATGTTTCTAATTAAACCAATTAGGATACTTAGACAAATTTAAATTGAAAGTAAATTCATCTTGGACATGATTTTGGTTCTGCAAGAGGCTTTGCATGAAATGAGGATTATAGAATCATTTTTCCCTATTGATAAAATTAGATTATGAGAATGCATGTGATTGAGTTTCTTAGGGGTGGCCATTAAGAAAGTGATTTTCAACAATGGATCAACTAGGTTATTGTAAGAATGAGAGGGGATCGTTAATATGGACAAAAGAGCTTTTCTCACCAGCAACAAGGGAGGAAGGCAAAGATATCAACTATCACTTTTACTTAATGACTTGGTACTAGATGGCATTGGATAATATTCAGGATTTTGATGAAGTTATTATTCCTCGTGGGATGGGTACCACATTTGGTGAATCAAGGATTATATTTTCTACAAATTGTAGTAGATTAAACTTGCCTTCTTTTCAAGAGTGAAGATAATGTTTTTCTTGGTTGTGACTTGGATGAGCGGCAAACTATATACCTAATATGTTAAATTTCAAAATATGGCATCTCCCCATGAATTATTTGGGTGTTGCTATTGATGGCCACATCCTTCATAATGAATAGTTTATTGGTTAGGTGGAGAATATTTTTAAGAACATCGGTCCATGGTTAGGGAGGAACCTTCAATATAGGAGAAGAATAATCTTATACAAGGTTAGTCTTCCCAACTTACCCATGTACCATATGGTTTTTACCTATTGGGAAAAGGAGTGGATGAAGCTATGAAGATAGTAAGGTGTAGAATCTTCTCGGAATGTTTTTTTTACTAAATTTGACTACCACATGTTGAATGGGTGGTTGTTTGCATACCTAAATACATATGCAAGCTAGGTGTAATTAATACCATATTTGGGAGAGGCGCATTTCTTCACAACTAAAATGTGTCTACAATTTTTTCAAGTGACATTAGAATAGGGTAATAACTAATAATATATCAGAGGGGCTCTATTATGCACATTGAATTTTGGAGGGTCTCAATTTCAAGTTTAGGGTTGATTTTTTGTTTAAATACGGAGAATTTACATAAATGGGAAGTGTTGGAAAACTATTTTTTGGTATGATGTTTAGCCTGCAAGGATACATTGAATCATTACAGTATCCTTTCTTTGTATAGAAATTCTTCTAAACCTTATAACACTATTAGAAATAGCTTTGTTTTTAGTTTTGAAACCTGGAAGTTACATTTAAGATATGTTTCTTTGTGTAAGAGTTTGATTGTTGGGAACATCTGATTGGTGTACTAGAAAACATCAGACAGAGTTTTGATACAAATATGCTATTAAAAAATCTAGGAAATTGTAACATCCCATCATTTAGAACCAAACGATTGGTTGATTTAAAGTGCATTTGCATTCATGCATTAAAAAAGTGGGGAAAATCATGATTTAAAACAAAACACAAAAACATCAGAGTCTCTCTTGAATTGGTGACTAGGCTTTGGGTCATCAGTTGAGTGCTATAGATTTTTACACGACCTTTGCTAATATTACTATTTTGGGAGAGTAATTTGAGTTCAATTTCAAACCTTGACTTATAAAATTCAAACCATATTTGAATTTTCAAATTAAGACAAGTAATATGTTAATATAAACATTATTACATTAAAAATCTTATTAAAGAATGAGTAAAGGGAAAAAATAAAAAAAGATACAAGATTTATCATGATTTTTTCTAAAGTAAATCTTGATTTTTTCTTCTTCTTCATCGTGTTACCTGCAAAAAAATAGTCATTGGCAGATAACCTTTTTGATAAGGTTAAATGTTTGCTAACACTAAAGGTGAGGTAATTTAATGTATTTAAAACCAAATTGGTTCTAGGAAGAACTCCTCTACACCTGAGAATCTTTACATCAAACTTAAGAGATAACCATCTAGCACATGGTAATTTTTTGATACACTTCAGTTGGAGAGGAAAACCGAGATCATAAGGCAAAATCTGAACCAAAGCATCTCTTAATCTAAATCAGGTTTCAAAATTAAGAAAAAAACTTAACCAAATCTAGTAATCTGCATTAGCACTATTCAGCTAATGATGATATCAAAACCATAACTATGGTATAACCAGTAGTAGAAATACATGTACAAGACCAGTACATGTAGTGGTAGCATACAAATATAAAAAAACACTTAAGATATTTCTATCAGCCAAGCTCATCCACAAATTCAGATGAATCCATGTTTTAACTTGAACCAAACATTGCCCACTGGTAAGGAGGACACTCACCAGCATGCATGCAGTTGTATGTTGTCGACCAATGAAACCATCAGGCAACCATATAAGAGGAACAATTCTAGCAGCCATAAGTTGTTGAACACAACATTCACTAGTTCAACGACCAACACACACTCACTCAGTTCACCCAAGAACACCACCACCAGTTCATCACAATCACCCATAGTTCTTACATAACCAACCAAGAAATCATCAAAAATCAAATTCCAACCAAGTAGACCACCACAAGCCATCATAGTAACAATAAAATCCATTAGAATATTACTGAAGCAACAAGGAGGAGCATGCTACCATAACAAGAAGGTTTCAACCTCTAGAAGATTGAAGATCAACAATAAGAAGTAGGAGCTAGAAAGGTATAAACCACCATCATTTGACCAGATCAACTATGATATGACCTAATACCGTTTTCTACCATCCAAATCACATAAAACATCAAAAATTATTTGCTTTATATGATTTCAACATCATATGGGTGTTATCACCAGAATTTGACCGGTTCAGAGGTGGGCCGCGATTGAAGATGGGTTTGAAGAATATACATAGAAGGAATACATGAATCGGCCTTGTATACCAAGTTTTGGCTAGTTTGCCCGTGCGTGTCGTTTAGAAGTTAAGAGTTTAACCCATGCACGGTTAGGTGCACGCCTGAATTAGAAATCCCCCGGACTATAAATATGTATCTAGGGTTTATGAAATAAACAACAATCACGTTCACCACAAACCAATCTCGGCGCATCGCCAACTCCCCCGTCTCGAGGGTTTCTTTCGGGTAAGCACCATGCTGCCTAGATCGCATCTTGCGATCTAGGCAGCACACGTTTATTCGTCGTTCATGCGTTGCTCGTACTGAAGCCTTTTTGATGGCGAGCAACGTAGTTATCATAGATGTTTTAGGGTTAGCATTGTTCATCATATCATATGCTATCGTCGTGCAACCCTTAGGCATGTAGCCGCCCTTACGCCTATCACGGGTGTAAGGGCGGCACCCCGCTTGATCATCGTTTAGTAGATCTGATCCGTTATGATTGCTCCTTGTTCTTCAAGGATTAGTTTAATATCTGCATCGTTAGGCCTTACAAACGGGTCGAAGGATCCAGTGGCGCGTAGGGTGTAGTTTGCTAGCCCTAGACAGGATGTTCCGAGGATCAACTTCGTGTTGGTTTTTAGGCCTTGTCTAGGGTCGGTTTACGATCACCGTGCGTGGCCGCCAGGCTCGATCACGAGTAGGATGTTCCGATTATGCGGTGAAAACCCCAAATCGTAGTAGGTCGTTTCAGCTTTATCTTGATCAAGCAGGACCACCATCTGATCGTACACCTCGTACGTATCATGGGTGGATCGGCTCTTTGAGCCGATTCACAGGACAACCTGAGAGCCGATCGAGGCTCGTATTTAACGTTTGCGTGTATGCCATGCAGGAAACTAAGCGAGGCATCATCCAACACCTTCCTGACCAGGTATAGGTCAGGTGGCACGCCCTTGCATCAGCATCGGACGTGCGTGCAGAAGGCTTTGCGGGCCGTCACTCGGAGGGACCAGGGCCCAGCCGCGGTCCCGGGAGATTCCCGGCTCTACGGTGTTGCCCGTCGCTGCCCGCCGGTGGGTTTCTGACCGCAACACATTCTGGCACGCCCAGTGGGACAATCTTCGACATCCACCGCATCGCCATCTACATCTGAGATGGCGGAAGGCACTCCGGTCAAATACGAGGATCTGACTGAGGAGCTCAAGAAGAAGCATGACGAGTTCAAAGCAGTCCTCGAAGCCGACCTCATCGGCTCTTTTCACAGAACCCGCTCACATGGCATTAGGTGGAAGGGGTTCTCACCTGAAGGCGCGCTCGATGGAGTGGACCTGTCCTCCCCGTCAGAAGAACGCACCAGGTCGCTGCGTCAGGAGATCAACTTCATGGTGGCTCATTCGCTGCACCGCCATTCTGAGAGCCTGGTCAACACTTTAGAGCGTGTCGCTCTGCGCGTGATCCAGGAAATCATGAGCCATCAGTATTCTCCGTCAGGACCAGCTCTGGGGACTTACCAAGGAGAGATGCCACTCCAGTCCCGTTCGCCGCTGCCGTTCGCGTTGGCAGCACCAGAAGTGCCGAATTCATCGGCATACGTCGTCTACAAGATTGGTGGTGACCCTAGTGACTACCAATTCTTATATGAGGCGCCCAAGGAGATCCCCCACGGATACACGTGCGCATACGTGCCAGACTGCAGTAACTAGGCACTCTCGAACCAGGCTGCAACAGCAGGGACTTCTGGAACAGCAGGAGGAACGTCGGGAACGGATCTTGAGAAGCAGACGTGGCTAGCTAAGTACGCCACTCCGACAAACCTCCAGAGCTCAGCTCCTGCAGTTGGCTCAGAGCTGGAAAAGCAAGCATGGCTGGCTAAGTATGCCACCCCGGCGAATCTTCAGGGTTCGACGCCTACAGCCATCACCGCGGATCAGATTTGTACAATTCTGAAAGACCAGTTCGGCATGATGCCGAAAAGGAGGACAATCGGTTATTCCAAGCCGTACCCCAACGAGTACGAATTGATCCCGCTACCACCCAAATATCGGCTCCCCGATTTCACAAAGTTTAATGGATCAGATGGTTCCAGCTCCATCGAGCATGTGAGCCGATATTTGGCACAGCTGGGCACGATCTCAGCATCGGACGAGCTGCGTGTGAGGTTCTTCGCACGGTCCCTCACAGGATCGGCTTTCGGGTGGTACACATCGCTGCCACCAAACTCAATCCGGACTTGGAAGCAGTTGGAAGAACAGTTCCACGTGCAGTATCACTCAGAGGCTTCCGAGGCCGGCATTGCCGATCTAGCACAAGTACGACAGAAGCGCAGGGAAACAGTGGCAGAATACGTCCAGCGCTTCAGGACCGTTAGGAACCGATGCTATTCGGTTCATGTAAGTGAAAAAGAAGCAGTCGAGTTGGCGGTGGTGGGTCTCTCATCATCGATCAAGGACGTGGCCTCCCAAGCGGACTACCCTTCACCGGCGCACATGGTGCGTAGGCTGTCGGCATATGAACGAGCGCCACCCGGATGTTTACCAGGATAAATTCAAGCGTGCGGTGGTCCTGGTTGAGGCGGATGAAGATGAAGGTGCTGCGGGAGATCAAGAGGTAGCAGTGGCTGAATGGACTCGGGGAAAGCCCCGTGTCCCGTAAATGGGTTAAGCCACAAGGTCCTCCAAAAGGGTTTGACTTCGACGTGACCAAAGCCGAGCAGATTTTCGACCTCTTACTCAAGGAGAAGCAGCTAAAGTTACCCGAAGGCCACAAGATCCCCACGGTGCAAGAGCTGAACGGAAAGCCATACTGCAAATGGCATAACACGTTCACCCACACCACCAACGACTGCAGGGTGTGGCGTCAACAGGTCCAAATGGCGATAGAACAAGGGCGGCTAATTTTCAGCCAGTACGCCATGAAGGTCGACACACACCCCTTCCCCGCCATTAACATGGTGGAGTATACTTACCATGGAGGGTGCCAGCCAGATTTCTCGTGCAATATCAACATGGTAGGACCTGGACACCACTCTGGTAAGGACGGAGATGAGGGCAGCTGCTCTCATAGCAAGGACACAGAGGAAGCCGCTCCACGCGATCGGCTCCGCCACGATGGCAAGCGCTACATCACGAGAGGAGAAGTAAGGAACGTACGATATCAGCGACCTCTCTCTGATCACCTCCTCAACAAGTATGTGGGTCAATACGACCAACGCCGGCGATACAACGACGATGATGAAAGAGATCGTCTGGCTAGGGACGATAGGAGACGTCGTCGGCATGATCGCGACGAGGAGCGATATGAGCGCCACGCCAAGGAAAAGTCGAGGGAGCAAGATGACGTGGATAGGCACTGGGACTGCCCCTTCTTCAGACACTGCTGGGATTCAGGAATGAGCCGATTGCCTACAATCGGCAACTGTCTAGAATGTAAACAAAAGAAGAAGGATGCAGCTAACGTGTCCGTGTTCAAACGTCTAGGGCCTCTCCCGCCTCGGAACAAGCATGCTGAGTCCGCTCGGGTGGAAGATCTCGAGGAACTAGAGGACGATGATGAAGAAGACAAGTATCATCGGCCAAGGTGGTGCCCCGATGGGCTCAGCCGTTCCCAAAAGCGAAGGGTTCAGCGTCTACGTGGGTTGGAGGAAGCCGAAAGGTTATACCTGCACACGTTGAGGATGGCGCGGCCTGATCTGGCCGCTAAAATTCAGCGAACCCTGGACGAAGAAGGTCGGCCACAAAGGAAAGAGTGGCGCCCCAGACAAAAGAAAGCCGATGATGAGACATCGGCTGGCACAAACATGGTCTTCATCCTTCCAACATAGGTTAGTGCTCCAGGATTAGACGAAGCACTTGTGGCACAACTTGACTGCGGCCCACGGCCGGTCATCTTTGAGAAGCCACGAGAAAGCATCGACGTGACAAAGGACGGGGTGAGGCTGGTTTTATCCACCGGCCTGACCGTGTAACAAAAGCAACATCGATGGACAAACGTGGCGATGCCGATCCAGGTGATCGGCCCCAAGGATTTATGGAGGAACATTGCAAAACCTTCATCGAGCAAGCAACATGGAGGCCGATTCCAGCAATCGGCCAAAATTATCCTCACCATTCATTCCGCCTGGGTTCAACGTCGATCCAATGGGCAATGGGTTTGCGTCGGCTGATGCGCCGGAAGAGATCTACACTGGTCCTAACAGAGCCGACGTTTACGTATAGTGCCCTGGCTAACCACAGAGCCGATTTCAGCAGTTACCTGGCGGAATCGGCTCGGGGGGCACCTAATCAGATAAACACGTACGATACATGTGCAGTAAAACATTGGGGGCTGATAGGTAGAAAAAATCGGTCCGTAAAAAAAAATGTTTC
Source organism: Lolium rigidum (assembly GCF_022539505.1). Classification (NCBI taxonomy): domain Eukaryota; kingdom Viridiplantae; phylum Streptophyta; class Magnoliopsida; order Poales; family Poaceae; genus Lolium; species Lolium rigidum. The sequence continues at coordinate 26,342 of NW_025899820.1, forward strand.
GCATGATATGCAAGGAACAAAGTTGATGCATAGCCATCGACTCTAGCACAATGACGCAGGAGCTACCCGTTGCGTGTTCAGGGCACAAGGCAATGTTGTCAGAGGAGTTAAGCCGTTGGTGATTAACTGCAATATCGGCTTTCAACGGAAGAAAAGTGATTGGCTCTGGCTGGCTCTGCATGGTAGCTCTCTCAGACATGATCGAGCCCAGGTCCGTTTGTCTGAATTACGTGTCCTCATCACTGTTTTCACCTCGACTGAGGCTCGGGGGGCAGCTGGCCTGGTAGATACTCTGTTTTTAGAAGCCGATTGGAGAGTCATCGGCTGGTCCCGCAACGTAATTCCTCTCAAAGGCGGCGAGTTCTTGCAAAAGAGGGATCCATCATCACCGATAGAGAGTTGGCTCTGGGCTATCTGGTTGCTGTAAAGGAACAGAGCAGGTGATATCTGTTCTGCAGAAGTCTCGGCGTCGACGACAAGTTGTTTCAGCAGCGGTTCTAGGACTCTCTTGAAGGCATTAGTCTGCCTCATTGTCCACCAGAGCTCAAAGTCATCGGTCGAAAAGATGAAGGATAGATCGTGAGGGATTGATACGTTGACATCGGCTTATTGAGCTTTGACCAAGTTCGCGATCACCCCATAGTCGAAGAGATGAAGGACGGATTATGAGAGACCGATGCGTTGCCATCGGCTCATTGAGCATTAGCTAAGTGATGATCGGCAGAACCAGTATGAGGGGAAATCGGCTAAATTAGCATGAAGGAAATCGGCAAAATCAAATTGGGAGAAATTCTTCATTGATAAACAAGATTTCTTACAAAGAAAGAGCCGATTGCTCAAGGAAGGAAGAACAAAAGAAGGGTCTGTTGACCAATCTGCTACTACTAGACCTACACTAGTAGATCCTATCTACGGGCCGTCACTGCCCTCGTCGTCGTCCTCGAAGCTCTCATCGGCACTACTGCCGGTGGGCTCCTCGTCGCTGCTCCCGTAGCCCTCTACGGGAGCTTCATCCTCCTCGTCATCATCGCTGTCGTCGTCGTCCCACCACACGCGGAGGCGTTTCGCTGGCGGGTAGCCCTCGAGGGAGTCGTCGTCGTCTTCCTCCTCCTCTTCTTCAGAAGAGGGGCAGCCGTCCCAGGGGAACAAGTCATCCTCGCTTTCCGATTCCAGTTCCTCATCGGCGAGGAACTGGAGATCTTCATCCCCGCTGGTCAAGGACTTGTCGTCCTCGGACCAGACGGAGGAGGCGTGGTCCTCCTGGTCCCATTCTTCTGGTGCGCGTATGTCCTCCGGCGTCTCGCGGGAGGAGGAAGACCGATGGGAAAGACCGGAGGAGGAAGAGGAGGAAGAAGACATGGTGGCGCAGGAGGGTTTTTTGGGTGCTAATGCGAAGAGGATGAGGGAGAAGCAAACTGTTTGGAACGGTTAAATAAAAGGGGGATATAGTGGAGATTCAATGCCACAGCAATTTCCGAGGAAGTGGTGCCCAACAAAAAAAAAAGGGGGGGGGGTTTGTCAGGCCACGCGGAGAAGTGGAGGAGGCAAGGCATCATGATGAAGGATACTGCGGCGGTTTCTGCTCTGCCACGACATGACCCGACGAAGGAAAAGCGTAATGATTTTGGAAATGTCATTTCCAAAACCAGGGGGCATGTGTTATCACCAGAATTTGACCGGTTCAGAGGTGGGCCGCGATTGAAGATGGGTTTGAAGAATATACATAGAAGGAATACATGAATCGGCCTTGTATACCAAGTTTGGGCTAGTTTGCCCGTGTATCTGTAACATAGTAGGATACGTGTCGTTTAGAAGTTAAGAGTTCAACCCGTGCATGGTTAGGTGCACGCCTGAATTAGAAAGTCCCCCGGACTATAAATATGTATCTAGGGTTTATGAAATAAACAACAATCACGTTCACCACAAACCAATCTCGGCGCATCGCCAACTCCCCCGTCTCGAGGGTTTCTTCCGGGTAAGCACCATGCTGCCTAGATCGCATCTTGCGATCTAGGCAGCACACGTTTATTCGTCGTTCATGCGTTGATCGTACTGAAGCCTTTTTGATGGCGAGCAACGTAGTTATCATAGATGTTTTAGGGTTAACATTGTTCATCATATCATATGCTATCGTCGTGCAACCCTTAGGCATCTAGCCGCCCTTACGCCTATCACGGGTGTAAGGGCGGCACCCCGCTTGATCATCGTTTAGTAGATCCGATCCGTTATGATTGCTCCTTGTTCTTCAAGGATTAGTTTAATATCTGCATCGTTAGGCCTTACAAACGGGTCGAAGGATCCAGTGGCGCGTAGGGTGTAGCTTGCTAGCCCTAGACAGGATGTTCCGAGGATCAACTTCGTGTTGGTTTTTAGGCGTTGTCTAGGGTCGGTTTACGATCACCGTGCGTGGCCGCCAGGCTCGATCACGAGTAGAATGTTCCGATTATGTGGTGAAAACCCCAAATCGTAGTAGGTCGTTTCAGCTTTATCTTGATCAAGCAGGACCACCATCTGATCGTACACCTCGTACGTATCATGGGTGGATCGGCTCTTTGAGTCGATTCACAGGACAACCTGAGAGCCGATCGAGGCTCGTATTTAACGTTTACGTGTATGCCATGCAGGAAACTAAGCGAGGCATCATCCAACACCTTCCTCACCAGGTATAGGTCAGGTGGCACGCCCTTGCATCAGCATCGGACGTGCGTGCAGAAGGCTTTGCGGGCCGTCGCTCGGAGGGACCAGGGCCAGCCGCAGTCCTGGGAGATTCCCGGCTCTACGGTGTTGTCCGTCGCTGCCCGCCGGTGGGTTTCTGACCGCAACAATGGGTATAGACAAAGAATTAAATTGGCAACTAATAAAGGTGAGAGGTATTCAAAAAAAAACCCTTGGCAAATAGGATTCTAGTTATGCATCCTTATTTAATTACCACACCAATAATTATAAGACAACGACAAACCAATAATAGTCACATAGTTCCTGTCTAGCCTAAACCATTACCTATTATTACAAGGAAATTCGAAAGGAGTAAACATGTACTTAAGACACATAAGAATACATCTCCAAGAATTATTTCTACATATTTATCCCACACAAAGAGCAGTAGTGGCAATCTAAAGCGGTCATTTACTACCATTTCATCTATAAGTCTATGCAACACCACTTAATTCATTTATGCACTGTAAATATGTAGCTTTCCAATGCCTATACCATACACTGGATGCATCAGACGATGGAAAATGCAAAGGAAATCCTTGTGTCGAACACATATGAATCAATTATGATGATACAAACAACTAGATGAACGAGAAACTACATAGACCTCATTTTCCATGACTTCTCAATTGATGAATTCAGGAAGTCATGGCAAATAAGGCACAGACAGTCGTGAATATTTCTACCCTTAATGAAACCATATTGATTCTTATGAACACAAGAAATAATTCTTTGTTGTAGTCTATCCACAACCATTTTAGAAAGAAATTTCACCCCATTATGTCTATAGTCATTAATTATCTCAGGAGATGCTATCTTTGGCACTAAAGTTATGAAGGAGGAATTTATGTTTTCCACGGGGAAGACTGCTGATGGAAATCCCTAGCCAAAGCATATTAGTCTTCCTTAATAATACTCCAACATTTCTTCATAAACAAACCATTAAAACCATCCGGTTCAGGAGCCTTGTCAGGGGCATATTTGACGCAACAACATCCATCTCCGCAGTAGAAAAAGGAATAAGAAGCTCCTTCAAACCATCAATTCTAGGAATCAATCTGTGTAAGTCAAACAACATTTGAATACCAATAGAATTGCCCATTCTGTTTTATTACAGGACCATGCCTCAGTAGCTATTTGATCAGGATCATTCACAATATGCCCATCAGCTAGCTGCAAACTCGATATACTATTTCTTCGAAACCTCTCTGTTGACATGGCATGAAAAAACTTAGTATTTTCTTGTCCCATTTTAATCCATCTCACAGTACACCATTTCTTCCAATAATTATACTGGGATTTGAGCAACCTCTGAAGATAATGTTGCACAATCTTTCTGAAATTAAACTCATGCAAAAACAAAGCTCTCTCCTCCTCCAAGTTATCAAAAAAAAGAGAATGACAAGATTGCACTTATCAATCAACAACTTCAATTTAGACAAACTCATCTTCCACTGTTTGAGAGCCACTCGAAGAAGTTTAGTTTTCTACCCAGAATAGCAGCACTAGAACAAAGATTAATTGGTCTTTCCCAAACTTCCTTCACACATTCAAAAAAGCCTTTCTGGTGAACCCAAACAAATTTAAAAACAGAACAATAACTAAGCCTTTGGAATAATAGTATCAATACTGACTAAGCAAGGAACATGATCTGACGTTGGCTTAGCCCGATGTAACCAATGTATTTTGGTAATTATGCTTGTCCTTTTTAACGACATGAAAAGACAATAGGAGCCTTTCCTACTGCCAGAAGACTCAAAAAATGCATTTCATAGGAAGTCTACACACAGAACATTCAAGGATCTCCTAAATATCGTCAAACACATCACTATCTTTATATCACACGATTTTTCCATTATTAGGATGATTAAATTGAGAGGCGGATGGTGTTATTTGTATATGAAAACAATTCAAGCCCAACTCAATAACATGAGGAGCTAAGTGAGTTTATAACTTTCTGTCTTAGTTCCATACAAATTATGAAAGGCCCATTTAAGAGCTAGGAGAAGGAATGTTCATTTGAACGTATCAAAGGCCTTCTCAAAGTCAAGTTCGAGAAAGATTGTAGATTTCTTCATAACATTCATCTCAATAAAGATTTCGCCAAAAAAAATTACCTTTAGCTTTTCCTTCATGAAATAATTGTATTTAACAAAGGCAGAGTGTGATGCCCTTATCATCCCATATAGTATTGATTAATTAACATGTTTACCAAAACTTTGGTGACGGTTCTAAACACTACGTCAAGGAGATAAATTGGTATGCATTTGTTTCATATTAACATCCTTGCATTTAATCACCCCAGGCTATTTCCAGAGTACTTATGTAGAATTAGTCAACATGGAATCCATCATGGACTTTTTTTCCTATATTGTCATTCTAAAGATTACAATGTTTAGGTCATCCATGGTGAATTTCCAAATAAAGAAATTTTCATGATCTTACATTCTATCAACCATATGTAACCTGAGTACTAAGGGAGACCATTTGTGAACTTAAGCCCCGATATACAAAAAAATTGTTTGTAAATATTGCTAATGTAGTTTTTGAGGTTATTTTGACATTGCATGACCCTTTTATGTTGATTTAGCATAATGACTGCAGTTTTCTCTTCGAACCATTTTCTGAAGACTAGGTTATCTTCTACCTTGAGTTTTGTTTCCTTTGATCTTTGGATCCACTAAATAACTTGCTAGATGGTTGTTTTAAGAATATTAGTTCGTTGATGGTTTATTGATTAGCTAAAGAAGACGGAGAGGGGTGAAGATGAGCGTGGGGTAGAGGTTGAGAGCACTATGCACAAGTGTACATGGCTCATGGATTGATGGAGATTAAAAAAGTGTGTGTTCTACTCGGAATACCAAAATTTGGGTGCTTCTGTTAAGATTAGCCACACCAGAACAATATTCAAACTGTGCAAGATGTCGACCATGGGAAACCATAATTCGTCTTCTTTCAATTGCACAGTAGCAAGGTGCATCTCGGCACTGCATTATGAAGAGCTAACTAAACATCTGTGTGTTATCCATTGTCACCAAGCAAAGGACTTCCTCCAAATTGATTGCCCGAGCCATGAAAACTTCAAAAAAGTGGTTGTTACCATTCTGCTAACCTTGATGGCATGGTTCACGGTTGTTATTTCCGATATATGGATTTTATGGTAAGTTTCCTCTCTAAGCTTTAGCTAGCGGGACGCATAAGACCTATTTTTGCATGCCCCGACTATCCTATTTGTTGGCACTGTTGATCCAGCAACATTGGCAGTACTAGCATGTCGAGAAATGACCATACATCTGCTCTACTTAGAGGTTCACGACCCGTTTATCACATCAGCTTTCTTAGACACTCCCGATGGAATATAGGAGGGTAGGAGATGCAGCTATACTGTGGTTCTTTATGAGATTGCACTTTTTACCGACATATCTTTCATCAACTATATGACATCGGTGAACACTCATGCATATAACGTAGGAAATAACGCGCTTGGTTTAGATTGGGGTTTCCATATTTGGCTTACAACTTTTTCCAGATTCGGCTCATCATTAGTGTAAAATAAAATGGCTATGGTTCAGCAAAAAAAAAAAAAACTGTGACGGAGAGGACAGGTTTAGTTGTATTGGACAATTGGGGTACTTCTTAAGAACGGAGCAAAGACTTATTTCCCCTTCTAGGTATAATACATGATAGTCCGGTAGGTACATTGTATTGTACATTCAGGCACGCATGTTTGGATCGGACTAATTAAGTCAGGGGAGTGCTCCTTCCTCCACTCGACGTGCTTGCAGACACGTGACTGGTAAATAAGCCAGCCGCATCAAAACAATGATTGCATTGATATCTCCATCACGATAACATAAACACCAGAAACTAATCTGTTTCTAACGGCCAGTACGTCAGCTAGCACGTACGGCAGTTACAATATCAATAACACCAAACGTACATACAGACATACAGTTTGTCTATTGTACGGCAACTCGATGCCAAAACTGGGAGCAAACTATGCTGAAGCCACGGTGATCCGAGTCTTAGCTATGAGTACATCAGTGACTTGAGCGACCGGAATTTGACCACATCGTCATCGCTGCTCTCACCGTCATAACCGACGATCCCGGCCGTGCCATCGTCGCTCATAGGCTCATCAGCTTGGGCTTGACCCGCACTAGAATCAATGTGCATTTCCTCTTTGGGTGGTGCCTCTTCCTTTTGTCCAGCAGGTTGAGGCTCCACCGGCACGGCGGCACTGCTATTTGATATCCGGAGCCTCTTGCTGCGTGACGGGCCGAAACCAGTGTAGTAGTAGAACCCCTCCCCCACATCGGTGGCTCTCTTCCGTTTCGGCTTCTGATCAGAGTGGTAGGAGCAGAAGGAGTTGGGCTGGCTCACTGGCCGCCAGCAAGTCCACCTCTTGGCGCCGCTAACGTTCTTCTTGCATGTCCACAGTGGTGTTTCTCCTCCTGCGGTGGCATCACTCTCCTCCGCCTGAATCTTCTCCTTGTTATTCATATTGGGCTTCACCTTCAGCACTTTCTTCTTTCTCACAGCGTTCTTCTTACAGACTTGCAGTTCAAAGGTAACACCGTCGACCACATCTACGGCCATGTCCTCATGCTTGTGCTCTTCTTCCTTGCTGGAGCCGGTGGCAGGCATGCTGGGTTGGAAGAGCCAGCTAGGTCGCCACGCGACAGCCACCGAGTAAGTCTCGAAGAAGATGTTCTCCTCCTGAACGAGAAACAAATTCGGGAAATAAAAGCAGGTCAGCAGTCCGTACCAACCTACTTCCCTGAAACAGTGTTGCGGTGTGGTGGATGTGTCATGTGTGTAGGTAGGGCTCCATCGATGGAAACAAATTGACGCGCCGGCGATTTGGACCCTAGACGCGGCACAACCCGGCAACGATTACTGCGCTAACTCGCCTAATTAATCCATGTGGCCGTCCGGAGGCCAGCAAGCGCTGGGAGCCCTAGCAAGCGCGAGCGCGGAAGACGAACCAGACCAGCGTGCGCGAGCAGCAGCAATCGAAGGGAAGCCACGGCAGAGAAAGCAATACAGGTACAAGCGACGGTGCGGAAATGAATGAAGCAGTAGAGCATGGAGCAAGCGAGGGGTTGGGTAGGAAATTACCTGGGGATCCGAGAGGTGGAGCTGGTCCATGAGATCCCACGGCGACAAGCTGAGCTCGCAGGGCACCAGAGAGGAGGGAGTGGTCCCCGACGGCGCCACGAAGCCGGCGTCGTGGACTGCCGGCAGGGAGGACGGGGGCAGCGCGGGGGCGGACGCGGAGGAGGCGCCGGAACCGAGCAGGCGGGAGGCGCACCTGCGGATCCGCATGATTCGTCGCCGGGGCGGAGCGAGGGGAGGGGGCTGGGGATCTGGAGGGTGGAGAGGGAGCTAGCACCACAGCTAGGGTTTGGGTCTTTGGGATCTGGTTGAGACTTGAGACTTGAGACTTGAGAGGAAGCAGGAAAGGAAAGGTGTGCTGGATGGATGTCGAGACGAGCGGAGGCCTGAGGCAGCACGGACATACGAAGCTAGTGTGAGGTTGAGGGTCCACCTGTCACTTTTCAGCGATGACGTCCAAGCTGATGGATGGAGCTACTGATCCTCGAAGTATTACGTACGACCAAGTTAGGGTTTGGGATCTGGCTAATACTCCCGGGTATGCATATTGAGTATGGTTGAAGTCAATCTTTATAATGCTTGACTAATATATACCATAAAAACATTATTCACTTAGTTTCATACTCCTGCCGTCTCACAAAGATTGTTTAACATTTATCAAAATTTGAATGCATCTAGACAATAGTAGCATTTAGATAAATCCAGATTTTGACAAATCTTAGACAACCTTCGTGAAATCGAGGAAGTATATTTTGTGGTGCTTGTAGTTTAAATTTGAACTGCAACCACAACAAAAAATTATGGAATGGATGGGGTAGCATATACCTTACCAAATGTATATGTTATATAAAAGTATATTTTATTATGATTTAAAATATTATTTTGATATTATAGATGTTGACACTTTTTCCTATATAACCAAACTTTGCAATGTTTACTTTTGATCAAATCTTATATACTGAGTAATATGAAATAGAGGGAGTATAACCTAAAAAGTTAACTAGTCTCATACCGTGCGAGCAACTCATCATACGTTCTGGCTCGTAGACCCGTCCGCATGTTCTTGAAAATAACAACATGTAGAATTGTGGGGATGTGGGGATGTACATGGGCAGGCCGGCGACCATCGCCAAATCTTTGAAGATGGTGTCAGCGTTTGGATGAAGAGATGCACCGAGTGTTTGGCTGGTGGTTGGCCGATCGTGGATCCAACAGGTGTCACTCAACATGTTCCTAGTTGATTTTCCTTCTCTTGCGTGAATAAATGATGCAGCAATATATATATATATGACTCTGTGCCACTCAGAGGCACAAATTTGATAATCAACGTGACGTAATGGGATGATGGAATGCATGCAGGTGGGAAGATCGCAACTGTTTGGGTGCAAGCGAAGAGGGATTCCATTAACCTTGTTACATTTCAAGGGCATTTGTGAGGCCGGTTCAACAATTGGACATGTTATTGAAGTGGATATGAAATATGTGAAGGAACTCAATATAGTCAGGATTAAGATGGGTGTCATTGATCACCACTTGATCCCAGTCATAGCTCGTGTGACACAACGCCAGACCTGTTCTACTACAATGTCAGGTTCAAGCCTGAGGAAGTGATTGAGGTAGGTTGGGTTGAAGATGACGCACTGCTCAAAAATCTAGTAGATATGGATGATCAGCGGCTGGATGGGATTGAAGAACGAGAAGCAAAGAGACGGAATAATATAGAGACTAGCCACCTAGAAGAAAATAGACCAGTGAGAACACCAATCAAGCTCTTACAGAGAGAGTTGCCAAAGCGTCAGCATGATGAAATGGATGCAGGTCTGCTTATGAAGGGAGACTGGAAATAATGTCAACGAACCAACTGGCAAAGGTTTAATTATGATTGGAGATAGAATTGAAGATGTTACTAAGATTGGTGATAGCGAAGAAGCTGATAAGGTGAAATTATCTAATGACGATATGGGCGAGGATGAAGATTATGAAGTATATGAAGAAAGGAATGGAGAAGATGGCTTAGCAGAGGAGGAGACACTCAGATGCAGTGGGGGGTTGGCAAATAAAAACAATGAGGACATACCGGTGATGGACAGAGCTAAGAACCTTGTTGCTGCCCGGAACCTGGACCCATCCGAAGGTATGACACAAACTGTCCCTTCCATTTTGAATATTGATGATACTTCTTTGCTTAGTCTAGCGGAAAAGGTCGGTGTTAGTTTGGGTATCTCGGTTGACATGGTAGAAAACAATCTGAAACTTATTAGAGCGCAAGAGCAAGCTAGATTAAATATTTGTCATCAAAGTAAAAAACAAAAAGTACCAGCCATGGAGTCTGAATATGTGATACTATAGTTAGTTGTAGTAGACACAATTCTTCGAGAGCTACTGGTTTCGCTTTCTACTGGTAATAACGATGAGGATGCAACACAGATTGTTTCCCACCTAAATTGCAAGCTCTGGTTGGAGATTTGGTGAGAAACCCTTCAAATGAAGCTTTATATATAAAATCCCTTGTAAGAACTGTGTTGAAGAGGAGGAAAATAAAAAAAGAATCCTAACTGGTTTCATTTGGAATGGTCGTGGAGTTAGATATGTAAATAAAAGAGATTTCATACCTGACACCACCATTAATTCCTCAGTAGATTTCATTGGGATACTAGAGACTATTATGCAAGAGTGCCCAGAGAGTTTTCTAAATTCTCTCTGTGGGAACCTTGATTTTAATTAGACAAGTATCCCATCCAGAGGTAGATCAGGGGCTATTTTGGTTGGCATCAATGAAAATTCCCTCCAAGTGAGAGAGGAAGAAATAGGAACTTATTGTATTAGAATTAAGCTCAGTAACAAAATCAGTGAGTTTTGTTAGAATCTAATCATATTTTAGACGATGCCCAATAATCTGGTAAAATCGCTTTTTTGATTGAACTGGCTCAGTTCATGAATAAACCAAAATGGCCTATGCTAATTGTTGGGATTTCAACCTAACTAGGAGAGAGAGTGACAAGAACAAACTGGGTGGTTATAACAAATGGAGTATGCTTTTTAATTCTATTATAGATCAGAGGAACTGATGGAAATTTCTCTTAGTGGTATAAAATATACCTGGTCAAATAATCATAAGACGACTCCACTTATTAATTACTGGCCTGGGAGGAAAAAAATATCAACTAGTTTCGGTGTCAGAATTAAATCGAGAGCTTTCTGATCATACCCTGATGTTGTTGAGAACGGGAGAAAAGTTTAAGCACCCAACAATCTTCAGATTTCAAATTTTTTGGTTTCTAAGGCCTGATCTGAAGCAAATAATTGCTAGTGAGTGGAATAAGCAATTTAGAGGTAGAAATATTGAAGACGTATGGCAGAATCGGGTGAGAAACATGAGGCAAAAGTTGCAAGGATGAAACAGAAATATTAAAGGAAAAAACACAAAATTAAAAAAGAACCTTTTAGAGGAAATAGCCAAGCTAGATAGATTGAGTGAGCTTGATGGGTTGAATGCTCAAAATAGAGTAACTTAAATCTAGCTGCAGCAACAACTGAGATCGCTAATCAAAAAGGAAGAAGTTAAATGGATTTAGAGGCGAAGGAACTTGAATTAAAAGAAGGAGACATTAATTCAAAATAATACCATCAAAAAGGAAATGGATGCTGAGGAAAAAATTTATTGTTAGATTAAACCAAGCAGAGGGTGTGATTGAAGGGCAACAAAACTTAACCAAATACATTATAGAGTTTGATAAAACACTTTTTGGGAATCTGAAATATCCCGGATATCTCTAGACCATACCATCAAGGGGTGGATAAATCTCTAATGATGACCAAAAATCTTTGCTGGAACAATTCTCGCCGGAAGAAATCAAGGAAGCTGTGTTTGGCATGGAGTCAAATAAAGCAGCAAGCCCGGATGGCTTCAATGCTGAATTTTACCAAAAAATTTGGGAGCTGGTTAAAAGTGATATCAAATCTATGTTCGATAAATTCTATGCTAGAAATTTGGACATTTTTTTGACACAAATATAATAGGAAAAGGCTCCCTACTATGTCATTTTCTATTAATAATGGATGGGATATTTATAATGGGTAGTACTTATTACACACTCATAGAGTATCAATAAAGGATTGCATCCCTTCTTTAAGACTATGCTTAGCTCTATGCATTGTAAGAGTAAAAGTGCATTTGAATCTGCTAATACATCTCTGAATATTGGGAATAATTGCATTGAAAATAGCATCATTTCTTTGATCCCATATGCTCCAGCATCCAGCAATCATAATTTCCATGAAAAAGTCCAATGACATTCTCTGTTTTGCTTCATCTATCATCTGGTGTATGTTCATATCCACATTCCATTGTAGTCCAAGGGCCCACCAGAAACTCTGACTAAAAGAGCACTCAAAGAAGAGATGCATTTTGGTTTCTTCTGCCCAAGTATCACAGAGTATGCTTTCAGAGAATTCAACATAGAAATTCTTGTGCTTCATCATCTCTTTTGTATTTAATCTTCCATGAAGTAATAACCATGCAAAGAATTTGTGCCTTGGTATACTGCATGCTTTCCATATTGCAGATATACTGCTTGGAGTTTCATGATTGCCAATAAGCTCTCTGTATACCTTCTTTGTGGAAAAGTTACTGCCCCAGTTAAACGGCCAAATGGCATGTTCATATGTGATACTTAGATCCAAGAATTCATGTTCCAGATTATTGAGCTCTTCATGTGCAATAGTACTGATAGGAAGGTGAAACATATCATATATATTGTCATTGCTTGCCTCTATAGCCTTATTAATGGTAATATTTTGGCTTCTGGCAAAAGAATGTAGGTGTGGGTAAATATCTTGTCTTATTCCACTATTCCAATTATCCTTCCATAGGATGACTGATTTTCCATTTTGAATTCCACAAATGTCATTTCTTTATATTTGTCCTCAAGTGCCATACAATCTTTCCACCAGAAAAAAGCCTTTGTGCTGATGGATTGAGGAGTGCCTCTATTACAATAATATGCATGTCAGAATAAATTAACCCATGGAATTTATGCAAATTCTTCATAAGGAGAGCTTGGTTCTGTATTCTAAGATTAAGGATTCCTAACCCACCTTGATATTTTGGTTTACACACCATATCCCAGCTTGCAAGGCACTTTCCTTGGATTTTATTTTCTCTATCAGACCAAAGGAATTGCCTCCCACTTATTTCAAAGTGGACAAAGATAGTTATTGGTACCTTGAATGAGCACACTGCATACATGGGTAATGATTGAATCACAGAGTTCAGGAGTGTGAGTTTGTCAGTATAGGACATAAGAGTTGATATGCCAAATAGTTTTTTATCAATTCTAGAGACCATGTGTACAAGATCAGAAACAGAAGGCCTTGTGGTACCCAGTGGTAATCCCAAATAAGCAAAGGGCAAGCTTTCTACTTTACATCCAAAAATATTAGCCAGTTCATTAGCTCTGCCACTGTCAATATTGATAGGCACAAGTGTGGTTTTGTGAAAATTTACATGAAGTCTAGTGGATTGGCTGAAAGTTTGCAAATTTTCCTTTAAGTGAATAAGTTTTCCACTGTTAGCTGGCATAATCATGAGGGTGCCATCTGCATACTAAACAATTGGGTATTTCTGTCCAAAATCATCCAAGATTGGGAGATTAATAATCCCATTCTACAAAGCATCATTTAGCACTTTGTAGTAAATCAGCAGTATTAACAAATAGGATTGGTGACAGTGGGTCCCCTTGTCTTACTCCTCTTTTGCAAATTATTTACTTTCCTGGTACCCCATTGAGGAGAACTGAAGTTGAAGCTGAGTGAAGTATATTGGAGATAAGTTTGACCCATTTTGGTCCAAAACCTCTTGCTGTAAGCATGGCAATGATGGCATTATAATCAACTTTGTAAAATGCCTTCTCAAAATCAATTTTCAAGCTGATAATGGGCCTTTTAGATGGGTGACATATATGTAAGTATTCAAAGGCCCAGCCTAGGCAATCCTGAATGTTTCTTCCTTTAATAAATCCATATTGGTTCTGGTGGATCAGTTGGATAATCTCCTTCTGCATTCTATTAGCCATTAGCTTGGTAATAACCTTGCGGGGAAGACTTACAAGGGAAATGGGCTTGTAATCATTAATATTTTCAGGATTTGCTACCATGGGGATGAGATTGATCAAAGCAGTATTAACACTCTCCAAGTTGATTTTCTCATTGTAGAACTTTTCTATAAGTTTCTAGAAATCTTCTCTGATTACTGGCCAGTATTTTTTGAGGAATTTTCCATTGAAACCATCTGGTCCAGGTGCTTTATCTGCAGGAAAATCCTTTACCACAGAATCAATTTCTTCTTTCGTAAAAGGGGCATCAAGGTGTGTAAGCTCAGTGGGCTTTATAATTCTTTCCAATTGGATAGCCATTTGAGCATTTCACTTACACCAAGTCTTTCCTTATATGATTCACATATAATAGCAGCTTTGTGATCATGATTGTAAATCAGAGTTCCATCATTTGCTTTAATGGATGTAATAAGATTTCACCTATAGCTCTGTGTTGCAATAGTGTGGAAATATCTTGTATTCTCATCTCCCAGAGTTGCCCATTTGATTTTTGCTCTATTTTTCCAGTATATTATTTTGGCTTCTATCAGTTTTCTTGTGTGCTCTTGCGGAATTCTTTGGAAAAAAATTCTGCAATAGATAGACATCTTTGTTTCTTCAATCCATCAATAAGTGCAAGTGTAAAATTACATTTTGTAAATGTTTCCCAGATTAGAAATATTTTTGCTCCATTTCTTCAGCCCATATCTAAGTTTGTAGAATTTCCCATTTAGAATAAGAGTAGAGTCACTTTTATATTCCGAGGAGGCCCAATATTTATTGACAGTGTCATGTAATCCATCAAAATCAATCCAATAATTTTCAAACTTGAAGAGACTTGCCCTAGGTATATCAGTTCCAATTTGCACATGGATGGGAATATGAGCAGATCCCAATTTAGATAGAGGGAATGATAGTGTATTGGGGAATTCAGATATCCAAGCAGCAGAGGTGAAAACCCAATCAAGTTTTTCAAGAAGTGGAGATTGTTGCATGTTGCTCCATGTATAAGATCTCCCTAGCTTTGAGTGGTATTTCTTCCAAATCATGTGCTTGAATAACAGTGCTGAAGAAGAGCATATTGTTTGTGTCCCCACCAATTCTATTTCTGTCATTTGGGTTTCTCATCAGATTAAAATCACCAAGAATCATCTAGTATTAGAAAGAAGAGGAATCCAATTCAGCCATCCAATTAAAGAAATCTTCTCTATTTTCATTGTGAGTTGGCCCATATATGTTGCTTAAATACCAAATTTGGACATTGCAAGATTCAAATATGGTGTGTTCACTCTTATCCCTAAGGGGAAAGACGTTGACTGCATCCAGAATTACAGATCCATCTGTCTTATGAATGTGATCTTCAAAAATTTCACCAAAGTTCTTGTCAATAGATTAGTTGAGATTATCTGGAAACTTATTAAAATCTACCAAACTACTTCTCTTGAAGGGAGATATATTTTATAGGGTGTGGTGTTAATGCATGAAATTTTAAATGAGATGCATATAAAAAATATCCTAGAGTTCTTTTCAAAACTGATTTTGAAAAATCTTTTGATGAAGTAAATTGGACTTCCCTTTTACAAATTCATGAGTTGAAAGGTTTCCCGCATGGCTGGAGTGACTTGCTCATGAACACTATAAAAGGGGGGAAAGTGGCAATTTGTGTGAATGATGATATTGGTCCTTATTTCTGCATGCATCAAAGACTAAGCCAGGGAGATCCACTTTTTCCTCTACTATTTGACCTAGTTGCAGATGCTTTGGCCATTATGATTAAGAGAGCTGTTAATAGTGCGATTTTAAAAGGGATTTCATCTAGACTAGTAGAAAATGGAGTGTCGATTCTACAGCATGCAGACGACACGATTCTTCTCCTGGAAGATGATTTAGAATAAGTCAGGAACTTAAAATTCATTTTATGCATTTTTGAGCAAGTCTTGGGCTTGAAAGTAAACTTTCACAAAAGTGAGGTTATATGCCTGGGAGATGCAAAGAATAGGTCAATGGATTTTGAGGATATTTTCATTAGCAAATCTGGTGTATGTCCTATGAAATACCTGGGAATTCACATTGATGAAAAATAACTTGGCTTAAATGAATGGAAATTTGTCCTGGAAAAGCATGAAAACAAATTGAGTTGCTGGCAAGGGAGGAATATAGTTATTAGTGGGAGATCCACTTTAATTACCTCTTCCTTGACTAGCATTCTTTTATACATGTTATCCTTTTATAGGTTACCAGTCGGTATTAAACATAAAGTGGACATGCTTGGGTCATGTTTTATTTGGAGCAGGGATAAGAACAAGAATAAAAATCACTTGGTTAAATACAAGGAATATGATCAAAAGGAGACACTACATATTCGGTCAAATTTCAATTGTATGCTTTGTGATAGTCCACCTGAAGAAACTCTTGAGAGTTTATTATTTTATTGTAGCTTCAGTAAGAGTTGTTGGCACAAGATTGGCATTCAGTGGCAGATGCATGGTGATAGACTGACTATTATTTAGCAGACTAAGGAGGCCTTGGGAAAGCTCATGTTTATGAATTTTTTTATGCTAGAATCCTCGAACATATGTAAAGAGAGAAATAATCAGTTTTTTGAAGGCATCAATCCTGACACGAGGCATGGAAGGTCAGGTCAAGCGCAAATTTTCAGCTCCTAGTCAATAGGACTAAGAATACTTTGCATTCCTTCATTATTCCTTTACATAGTATCTTCACGGTGTTGCAAGGTGGAGCATGTGTCTTTTTAATGAAACAAAAACATAGTGGGAGGCTTTCCTACTTTCAGAATCTTCAAAAACATGTATTTCATAAGAAATTTTCCCACCTAACATTTAAGGATCTCCTAAATATCGGAAAACACAACAGTATCAAGATGGATTGATTCTCTGATTCAAATGCTCTTTTTTCTTTCCTTTGTAAATAATTGTACAGTGTTTTATTCTTAAAAAAATATTGTGGGGCATAAGCCCTACAGTTCTTGCCAAAAAAACACATCAGTATCTTTATATCACAAGAACTTTTCCACTATTAGGAATATTAAAATTTTAATCTTAGCATTTGATGAGACATATATAACATGAATTTTACATTTCTAGCATGTTCCCCATCATTTTGCAAGAGGATGGTGGTATTTGCATATTAGTAGAATGCAATCCCCAACTCAACCACATGTGGAGCTCAGTGATTTAATAACTTTCTGTTTTAGTGCCATACAAATTAGAATTTGATGTATGATAACTAAAAAGTCAAAATAAGGAGTGGTTAAAGGTGTTATCATTTAAATATTATTGTTGCATGTGTATAAAAGTAGAGGCTCTGCTCCATTACATTTATGCCTACTTTTCCACTAGTAATTATTCACACAGCCCACTCATCTTTGGATGTTAAGAGCTATGAGAAGGAATGTTCATTTGAACGTATCAAAGTCCTTCGCAAACTCAAGTTTGAGAAGGATTGTAGATTTCTTTTTAACATGCATCTCAATCGGGAATTCATGTCACATTCTCCCCTTCTTCCAGCAAATACATGTATTTAACAAATGCAATGTGGGGTGCCCTTATTATCCCATATAATACTGATTAACATGTTTACAAAAAAAATTTGGTGTCAATTTTAAACAATACATCAAGGAGATAAATTGGTATGCATTTATCTCATATTAAGATCTTCCATTTAGGAACTAACACCTCATAACTGAGTAATGTCCAATTTATTTTCATAAAATTTACAACAGACAAAACTAATCATCTTTGGCTATTTCCCCAGTACTTATGAAGAATTATCTAACACAAAGTCCATCATGGCCAACTTGTTTGCCTATATTGGAATTCCAAATACAACAATCTTTGGGTCCTCCATGGTTAAAGAATTTTTCATGCTTTTATATTCTAATTGCTAATGTACTTTTTGAGGTAATGTCGACATTGAATGACCTCTTTATGTTGATTTAGCTTAATGTTCTTGTTTTCTTTTTCAAACCATTCTCTGAAAGATGGTAGTATCCATATTGGTGTCTCCTACCTTGAGTTTTGTTGTCTTTGATCTTTTAACCCACTAAACAACTAGCTAGATGGTTGATTCAAGAGTATTAGTTAGTTGATGGTTCATTGATTAGCTCAAAGAAGGAGAGGGGTGAATGCGATCATGTGGAAGAGGTAGAGATCACTCTACACAAGTGAGGCTCATGGATTGATGGAGGTAAAAAAAATGTTTGTGTTCTACTAGGAACAATACATTTTATAGCTAAACTTGGCTGCTTGTATGAAGATTAGCCGCACCACAACAATACTCAAACTTTGCAACATTTCAACCATGGGAAACCATCATTTCTTTTCTCTCAATTGCTCGGTGGCAAGGTGCGTCTCGGCAAGTCGCGATGAAGAGATAACTGAACATCTATGTGTTATCCAGTGTCAAAAAGCAAAGGCTTGGATCTTCCTCCAAATTGATTGTCTAAGCTATGAAGACTTCAACGAAGTGGTTGTTACCATTCGAGGAATCAGGATGGAGTGGTGCAAGGCTATCATTTCCGGGACATGGCTTTTATGGTAGGTTTCCTTTCGGAGCTTTAGCTACCGGGACACACATGGCCTATGTTTTGGTGCCCCGACTATCGTATTTGCTCGCATTATTGACCCACCAACATTGGCAGTCCTAGCATGTCAAGAAACGACCGCTCATCATTATAAAATGAAATGGCTATGGTTCGCACAAAAAAACTGTGATGGAGAGGATAGATTTAGTTGTACTGGACTATTGTGGTACTTCTTAAGAACGGAACAAAGTCTTATTTTTCCCTTCTAAAAATAACAAGAGATACCGAGATTGATGCAAACATTGTGAATCTAAGAGTGATATACTAATTAAGGTCGATCCAAACTTGTGAATGCAAAAGCCTTGCGTACACATATACGCCTGAAGCGCAGCAAAGCCGCAACAACGCCAAGCGATCTCATTGACTCTATTTGCCGAGAGCGCTGACGGTACTTTTGTGTGCCTCTTTGGAGACCAAGAGCAAGACCAAGTATGTATTAGGCATAGTACATGATAGTCCGGTAGGTACATTGTATTGTACAGTACACACGAATGTTCGGACTAATTAACTCAGGTGAGTGCTCCCTCCTCCACTCTACGTGCGTGCAGACACGTGTGACTGATAATTAACCCACCCGCATCAAAACAATGGTTGCATTGATCGATCTCTCCATCACGATGACATACAACAGAAAATTAAATTAATAGCTGTTTCTAACGGCCAGTACGTCAGCTAGCACGTACGGCAGTTACAACATCAATAAATCCAAAACGTACATACCGACATACAGTTTGTCAAATCGTACGGCAACTCCACGCCAAAACTGGGAACAAACTAAGTTGAGCTAGTTGCTAAGCCGAACCGAGCATCTCTGCAGCCACGAAGACCCGAGTCCTAGCTATGAATACATCAGTGACTTGAGCGACCGGGCCTTTACAGGCTTCCTCCACCTCTTCTTCAACGGGCTCTTCGACTTGATTTCGCGGGATTTGATCACATCGTCGTCGCTGCTCTCCTCGTCCAAGCCCGCGATCCCGGCAATGCCGTCGTCGCTCAAAGGCTCGTCCATGTGCACTGGTGGTGCCGCTTGATGGTCTGCACCATCAGCTTGGGCCTGACGCGCACTAGAATCAATGTGCATTTCCTCTTTGGCCGGTGCCTCTTCTTTTTGTCTAGCAGGTTGAGGCTCCGCCGGCATGCCGTCGCTGCTGTTTGATATCCGGTGCCTCTTGCTGCGTGATGGGCCGAACCCAGTGTAATAGTAGAACCCCTCTTCCACATCGGTGGCTCTCTTCCGTTTTGGCTTCTGATCGGAGTGGTAAGAGCAGAAGGAGTTGGGCTGGCTCACTGGCCGCCAGCAAGTCCACCTCTTGGCACCGTTAACGTTCTTCTTGCATGTCCACAATGGTGTTTCTGGTCCTGCGGTGGCGTCGCTCGCCTCTGCCTTAATCTTGTCCTTAGTCATATTGGGCTTCATCTTTCTCGCCTTCTTTCTCACAGTGTTCTTTTTACGGACTTGCAGTTCAAAGATGACACTGGCGGCCATGTCCTCCTCCTGCTGCTCCTCTTCCTTGATGGAGCCGGCAGCAGGCATGCTGGGTTGGAAGAGCCAGCTAGCTCGCCACGCCACAGCCACGAAGTAAGTCTCGAAGAAGATTTTCTCCCCCTGAACGAGAAGGAAATTCGGGAAATAAAAGCAGGTCAGCAGTCCGTACGTAGTGCCAACCTATTGTGCTGAAATGGTGGGTGTGTCATGTATGTAGGTATGGCTACATATGGACGGCCTTGCCGCCGTTATCGCCCGCAATGTCAATCCCAGCCGCCGCACCACACATTACTGAGAGGGAAACAAATTAACGCGCCGGCGATTGGACCCTAGAGCGGCTAGAGGCGGCACCACCCGGCGACAATTACTGTGCTAACGCGCCCTAGACCTCGACACGACTCCCCTAGTCCCTGTGAAGCAAGCAAGCAAACGCCGGGAACCCTAACAAGCGCGCGTGCAGCAGCAACCAAAGTGAAACCACGGCAGAGAAAGCTATACGTACAGGTACAAGCAGCGGCGCGGAAATGCGCAAATACTAGAGGCAAATCACAAACTGCAGGCATGGCAGGCAAAGGAGAGCGTGGAGCTAGCGAGGGGGCGGGTAGGTAATAAACTAATTACCTGGGGATCCGAGGGGTGGAGCTGGTCGATGAGGTCCCACGGCGACAAGCTGAGCTCGCAGGGCTCAAGAGAGGAGGGGGAGGTCCCCGACGCCGCCACGAAGCCGGCGCGGGATTCGTGGGCTGCCGGCGGCGAGGGCGGGGGCAGCTCGAATCGGGGCAGCGCGGGGGCGGACGCGGAGGAGGCGGCGGAACCGAGCAGCCGGGAGGCGCACCTGCGGATCCGCATGATTCGGCGCCGGCGCGGAGCGAGGGGAGGGAGCTGGGGATCTGGAGGGTGGAGAGGGAGCTAGCACAGCAGCTAGGGTTTGGGATCTGGTTCAGACTTGAGAGGCAGCAGCGAAGGAAGGTGGATGGATGTCGAGAGGCAGCACGGACGGACGAAGCTAGTGTGAAGTCGAGGCTCCACCTGTCATTTGTCAGCGCTGACGTCGTCCAGGCTTTTGGATGGAGCGAGCGCTGATGCTCGAAGTACTAATACGTAGGACCTTGCTAGGGTTTGGGATCTGGATAATGCTCCCACGGTATGCATATAAAGTTGGGTGTATCTATGTCTCAGTTGACTGAGATTTTTTTAAGTCTCAGTCAACTCAACTTAGAAAAGTGCAACCACAGTTCAAAAAAAAAGTGCAACTCGGTTTAGTTGCACATTTCTGGCAGAAAAATGCAATTGCACTTTTAACAGAAAAAAGTGCAACCCAAGCAGTTTTTTTTAAGTGATTTAGACTTAAGAAAATCTCACTTGACTGAGACATAGCAAAACCGTATAAAGTTTAGGTTTAGTCAAAGTCAAACTTTATAATGTGTGACCAAATATATAGGACAAAAATATAACTCACTTAGTTTAACAATTTTTGTTGTGCTTGTGGTTTAAATTTGAACTGACACCACGACAAGAATAATGGAGTGGAGGGAGTAACATATACGGTACCAAATGTATATTACTCCCTTCATCCTCAAAAATAAATCTCAATTTTTTATAGATACGGATGTACCTATAACTAAAATGTGTCTATATACGTCCAAATCTAGAGAAAATTGAGAAGTTTTTTCTAGGAACGGAAGGAGTATATATATATTTTTTATTTTAATTTAATTTAAAAATATTGATTTGATATTATGGACATTGAGACTCTTTCCTATATAATTAGTCAAGCTTTTCAACTTTCAATTTTAATCAAATCTTATATGCAGGGTAATATGAAATAGAGGGAGCATCAACTAGCAAGTTGAGGAGTCTCATACCGTAGGAGCACTTCATCGTAAGTTCAGGCCTGATAACAACATGGAGAATTGGGGGGTGGGGTGGGGGATGTACATGGGCTGGCGAGCTTCGTCAGATCTTTGACGATGGTGTCAGCATTTGGATGAAGACAGTTCTACGGCCCTGGGCTAGTGGTTGGTAGTAGGCGGATCCATCAGGTGTCATCCTTTATGTGGCTGAGGAGCTCTATGGATCTTTGTTTGGCGTTGCCAAAGACGGTCTATTGTCCACATCGTCAATGATCGTGTCCGAAGTGATGCGTAGCAGATGAAGTCCACGAAACAATTGTTTGCGAGGGAATTTCACTGATTTGCGAGGGAATTGGCTTGTCTGCTTTTTTTCTTTTACAAAAAGTTACAACGATATGTAGTGTTCTGTTAGAACTTTGAAAGAAATATGCACGCCTTGGTAAAGAAAGAATTGAGATCCATTAGATTTAACTAAATATATTTCAACAATACTTATCTGATATTATATGAAAGTATATTTTATTATGATTTTAACAATATTTATTTGATATTATCGATGTTGAATGTTTGACTTTGACCAAACCGTATATGCAGAGTATCAACTAACAAGTCAAAGAGTCTCAAAACATATGAGCACCTCGTAGATTCTGCATGGCGTCCCCGTTCGCGGATTCTTTCGCGGATTCTTGCATAATAGCACGAAGAACTATGAGGGGATATGTATAGGGTTGCGTGGCGAGCATCGTCAAATCTTTGAGGACGCTGTCAGCGTATGGATGAAGATGGTGCTCCGGGTGTTTGGCCTGGTGGTTGGGCGAATGCGGATCTATCTGGTGTTGTCCTCGATGTGGTGGGGGTGCATTGTGGCTATGGGGTTGGTGTTCTCTAGGGCGTTTCCCTGGCCTATTCTCCACATCATCAATGACCGGTGGCAAACGAGGTGATCATCGGTAGATGTTGTGGTCGTGGCCAGGTTTGGTGGTTTGTGTTGACTTGTATGTTTTTTTCCTTTTGCGAAAAAGACCACCGATCTGATCTTCCGCCACTCGCGCTGAAGCATTCCTCCGCATTGTTAGAAATTGCTTGAGCACAAAGAGAGCGAGGTCAAGTACCTTGTCCTCTTTGGAGCATGAAGATAATGATGAAGATACTATGGAAGGTCAGAGTTCAACTCCCGGAATAAGCAAGGAGGGGCGGATGGAAGGATGAAGTCAACAGATAGTGTGGAGAGATGTGCCGAGGTCGTGGGCATGACAGAGAATTTCGATGAGTTGATGAAATGCATGACAGGAGTCAGGAGACAGCGGCTCAAGTTTTGCAATTGGAGATGTAGTTTGCCAACAATAAGCAACAAGAAAAGGTGGCAACGAGTGAAAGAGAATGAGGACACGAACTTGGAGACGGATAATTGCAATGCCAACATGCCGTAGGTTTCTTCTTGAGGAGGCCCGAATGATGGAAGAAATGGTAACCGGATCCAAGTGAAACTGATAAGATGACATAGTC
This sequence comes from Lolium rigidum, assembly GCF_022539505.1. Taxonomy (NCBI): domain Eukaryota; kingdom Viridiplantae; phylum Streptophyta; class Magnoliopsida; order Poales; family Poaceae; genus Lolium; species Lolium rigidum. Next base: position 49,715 of record NW_025899820.1, read on the forward strand.
AGATAGGACGGCGAAGATCTTAAAATCGAGGATGCTAACGTAGTGAAATCAAAGCCTACGTACAGGATCTGGACTCACTCTATAGTGTAACTACTAACTATGCTCTCATTCCATCTAAAGGTCTAAGCCTGCGCCAAGGGCCGTTTGGGAGGAGAGCATGTAGGTTACGCGATAGTCACACTGCTCATAAGGTACATTGTATATTTTACATTCGGGAACGTGAGCACCTCTTTATTGCATCTGTATCAATATATAAGTTGTAGGCGAGTATGTGTCCATGTAATGTACAGGTGACGGAACCAGTAAGGTGGCATGTTTACAACTTCAATATGGCTGCGCCACTCGACGGCTTCGACGCGAACACGTACAGCCCGAGATCGCTCTGCTTGATAACCCCCCGGTCAATCCTTGATTTGTAGTACTTCTCCTGCAAGAATAAAAGTGATTCATGTCGTTACGGCACTGGGCATTTGCCACTGATTTAGATAATGCCAGTAGTTCTACAACTGATTAATTAAGTGTACCTTCAAATTGAGAATGAACTGAGGGACTATGCCCTCCTTGACCAAGGCAACTGCACAGCCGCCCCACCCGGCTCCTGTAAGCCGTGCTCCGAGCGCCCCGTTGTCCCGACATATCTTTACAAGCTCTTCCAACTCAGGACAGCTAATGAAGTTAAATATATCAGTATCAGTATGCTCATTTCTTTTAAAAGGAAAATTAAATACTGTTTCATAAAACAGAAGTATCTGTGGATTTTATTTACAATAAGTAAACAAAAAGGGTACCTGCACTCATATAGCACACTACAGCTATAATGGCTATCGTTCATAAGATCGCCAAGCTTTTTAAGCATATCTTCCTCACTGCAAGCAAATAACAATAAGTGTCAGATTAGTGAATTTGGAAGGGAAACAGTACGTGTATGATGGCTCAGGCCTCTTTACATACTAAATTCTATATGCAGAGTAAAAGAAAGCCAAGAAAAACAAGCAGATCATACATGGTGAATTGAATTAAATGAGGTTCCACGCAAAAAAATGAGTTTACCCACCTGAGTTTTGATAACACTGTATCCCTAAACGCGTACACCCGCCTTGCTTCCGAGTACACATGAAAGGCACGCTGAAATTAAGCCCACGTACGGAAATTAGACTAAGTTGTAATAGCATCATGTAAGATAAAATACTTCAATAACATGGGGCCAAAGTGAAAATTAACTGAAGTGTGCTAGACTCATGAAAATATCATGTGTAATGGAGGTGATTAGACTAAAGCGAAATGACCAATAGTGCTAACTTTTTTTAGGCCGATCAATAGTGCTGACTTGGAGGACAATATAGGTTGATGGTGGTGAAATTTTTTAAGTTACCAAATTAGTTGGATCTAAATAGAGTATATGCATCTTCATGAATGCCTGTAAGAAAATGCATAAAGGAAATGAAAAAATCACCTGAAATAGCTTGAAATGCTTTGCAGCTCTCAAAACATCCAAGGAAGTTTGAGAGCTCTTGAAGACGGATGCCAGGCTTTGACTTGTAATTTTCTCTATTTCCTCAGTTGTATATGGTTCCTCATGCAATAGGTTCTGCAAAGTTGCCCAACAATCACATAAGCACATGGTAAGACATTGTTTTTCTTCTGATAAAATTACTGTTGCAAAGCATTGTTTTTCTTCTGGAAATTATGTGCACGAAACATAAAAGGATTTCTTATCGTTCGCAGAAAAAAAACAAGTGGATGCAGTGATTATCGCAATGACATAGCAAATTTTATTTTTGCTGCAACATAGCAATGTCAGCTGTTGCATACCCATGCACATCAATGCAACCAATGTCTACCTTTTTTAAGGACTGGACAGAGGATGGAAGCAGTACACATATTGTTCGTATGCAAAAGTACATTATTTCACAGACAGCCTAAATTCTTGGTGAAGTTCTGTACCTTCACGGCAACACCAGGATCAGAAGAACCTTCTTTGCCAGCATAAGCGACACATAAACCCTCAACATCAGAGAGGGTGGTAACTGATGAAAGAGCTTTATTTGTGTCCATCCCTAGTTTGATGGCAAGAACAATCTGTAAGAAGCAGAGAAGAAGAAAAAATATTAGCTCCATAAATCAAAGATGTAGATGAATACCTTCCGTTGTTGTTGCTCAAATTCCAACAATAAAACTGAAATACTCCCTCCGATTCCTATTAATTGACTCAACTTTGTCTAGATATATATGTATCTACTGATAGAGCTTTATTTGTGTCCATCCCTAGAAATATTCTCTAGAAATGCTATATATCTGTCTAACTATAAAGGTGCAACCGAATGTGTGTGGAAATCCATCGTTCACAATTTCAAATGCTCAGTCTGAAACCAAAGAATCTCTTACCGCAGCCAAGCGACACTCCACAACACGATTGTTGTAATTTGTAGCAGCTGTCTCTGCTTTCTTGGACTCTGCCAGACAGTGGGCAATCACAAATGTACCACCTGAAGGTAGTTGAACATCGGTTGCTTTGATTGGATTGAAATCTATCAGCTCAGCAAATCCAGGTTTGGCCATGATAGATATAGCCTGGAAAAAGTAGAGTAAAATGTTAAAAAGAGTACAAGGTCAACTGTATGAAGAAAAATGAAGTAATTAAAAACTAACAAAACGTGATCTAAATCACCTTAAACAGTATGCACACTACATGAAGTCAAATATTGAGTTTTGCTAGCTTAACTGAATAATAACGAAGATCCTAACACAATTCTTTGAATCACTTTGTTTTTTTTTTTGCATGAAAGCATGACATACAAAGAATAAAGCACACCAAACTTAGTAATCTGCTACTAGGATTGCACAGGAGTGTCTAGATACATCCAAACTTAGACTAAGTTAAGACATCTTTCATGGGACGGAGGGAGTATATAAGATATGCACTGCAGGAAATCAACTACAAGCTAGCTCCATAGAAGGAATTTATGAAACTACATTGAATTCACTTATAAACAGTTTAAACAAAACAAAAAAGGGAAATAAACCTGAATACTCCTTAAACAGTTACAGATGGGGTGATTACCTGATCCATACCCCCGGACTGTGTCCCAATATGGCGCTCAGACTGACAAGTGAATTGAGCAACTTCTTTCTGCATGATTTTAATGGAACAATTAGGAATGGAAAGATTCGCCACAACCTTGTTTATGGAAGCGATTCTGCAAACTCGTAGTTACATTTCCGTTGGAAATCATATCGATAAAAGCAATTCAGCATCAATTAAGAGTTATCAAACTAGACTAGTCAGACATATCACATCTATTGCATCACCACTATCTCAGTAACATGTCCATTTTCTTTTATAACGAAAACATTACATTTCATTTGACATACAAGGAACAATTTCTTTGTCTTAAATTTTGTGGGGCAAGTAGCATATCAATTATCCAGAACATTAAAAGTTCCTCACTTAGGCCACTGTCATGATTATATATAGTATTTTTGCTTATTGTGGTAATTTTTCCAGGACAGTTTCTTAGGCCCCAGCTTCATCAAAAGCTTGCATCAATCCAAAGTTCACCTTAAACCAATATAATAAGTATTTTCCTTTTCACACATGAACCGAATGATGGCAATCTCATTAATAGAACTGTTTGATTAGCGGTCAGGAATACCTTTGGGAAATTTTTCCCGAGAACTCCCATGATAGCAATTGTTGCTGAACAAACAAATGCTGCCGAGCTTGAAAGTCCAGATCCTAAATAAGAGCAACAGGACTGGGTTGAGGAACTGTACCATTGATGGTAAACTTTGGTATATATATCATTCACGTCAACCATTAGAACTCATAACTAAATGCACAATAGTACCTTGAGGAACTGTGCCATCAACAACAACATCAAGAGCAACAGGTTCACCCATATCTATCCCCTTTGACCTAGCGTACTCATATACTCCCTTGTATCTGCAGAATTGGGATTAAGCATATATGATATGTTCAGGTTTCTAGGCAGCAGTTGACCAAATGAATTCTATGGAGATAACTTACCCACACATAAAGTAGTGGCCCCACTTGTGGTTTTTTATGTCAATTTCCTGCACCACAAAATACTTAGCAATCAATGACCGAATCAATGGAGTTAAACATACAAATCATGTAGTAAGTGAAGATGATCACAGATACTAGAAACATTGAAAAAAGCATAGCTGCTGCCACTACAACCCAAGGGGTGGTGCTATCAGTATCTATCGCAAATGATACTGAATTAAATACAATAAGGACACGCTTAACTTTATTTTGTTTCTCAATTATGGCGGACTTATTTTATTTATCTGCACTTGCTCTGAATCAACAAACGCCCATTGCGTTTGCTGCATCAGTCATCTACTGTGTGCTTGGAAAATTTCTGCATTATAATTTGAAAGACAAGTCTAATTTCGACCATGTAGCTGTGCCCCGCAGTGCTCAGTGTTGTGATCAAAATTGTCAGGTAAAATACAGGACAAGATAACATAAAACTGATCAAAATTCTGAGCTCCCCTCCAGCCTAAGACTGGTTGTCAGCTCGGCCCATTGCACATCGGAGGCAGGGGAACGACAGGGGCACAAGCAGGAGGTGCCACAGGCCACTGCGCGAGCACTAACACGAATTATTCAGTTCACGGGCCAACGGGTCCATGCCAGGCATCACGGGCCTCTTGCTATAATCAATTTACTAGGAATTTATTATAGCGTGATAATGCAACCACCGCATCCTAAGTTATTAACGAGAACCGCGTGCCCTATCTCCTCCCTCCCCGGAGAAAACAAAATAATAATTCGGCGCACAGCTGGAAAAAAAGACGCTACCCCTTTTTGTTTAGTTTTTGGCAGATAACGATCGTCTCCTTGAATCACGGCCGCGCGTGGTGCATGGAGGGGAATATTCGGGAATCCGAAGCAGAAACCGATCTATCCGGGAAGAGAGCAGAGCAGGGAGGAGCAGGGGAGGGTGGACGATTGATTTTACCTGGTTGGGGTCTGCCGGGTAGGCGCAGGTGGGGTACTTGCCGTCGACATTGGCGACGCGCACCTGGGCGCCGTCGGCCTTGCGGATGGCGACGATCATGTCCTGGCGGATGGCCATGGGCAGCACGGAGTAGCCCTCGTAGTCGATGTGCTCCCCGATGAGATTCACCCTCCCTGCACGCGCACACCGCAAAATCAATCAACCAATCAATCGCACCGAGATCGCTAGTGGAGCACAGCCAACTCCGGCACCGGGAAACAAGCGACGGACCTGGGGAGCGGGCGAAGAGGGCGGGGCGGGCGCCGTAGACGTCCCGGAAGCGGTCCCCGAGGCGGGCGAAGCGGAGGCGCGCCTCGTCGAGCGGCGACCCCGCGCCGTAGACCGGCTCCAGCGACGACAGCGCCGGCACCAGCTCGCCGGCCAGCACGTCCTCGCCGCCAACCGCCACCACAACCTGCGCCATCGCTATGCCTCTCCCTGCTTCCGGAAGAAATTTGGACGCTCTGCTCGCGTTTTGACTTGCAATTGCAACGCGATGCGGGTGGAGTGACAAACGGGGTTTGTTTTTGTTTGTTTGTTTCGGGGCAGCGGCTATTATAGCGGCCAACTGCCAGGTGGAGTTATCCGTAACAAATACAGGTATCAGATGGGATTTTTTTCTATTTTTCGAGCTAGGTGGGTTGGAGCTTCTCTCCTCAAGAGGGCTTATCTGTTGGGCCGGGTTCTCGTTCGGCGACTTGTCCGTGCTGAAAACGACGGCCGGCTGCCGGGATCGAGGTGGTGACGCGATCATCGTCGGGAAAAGGGTTTCGTTTGATTCCTGCGCAGTCGAACGATTGCTTTGCTGAATCATAGGTCTCGCTAATCTAATTTTGCCCGGATCATCGCGTCTCTTGCGTCGTTGACCGACCGCTCGTGCATGTCCATTTCTCTATCCACATCAGGATTTGAGACGACCGGTACCAGCAAACTCCCGATCGGCCTCTTGCGTGTCGGACTATTTTTACCTGATCCGCACCACATGAAATCTTCACGAGCAATCTATACCTACCTAATAATAAAGGAGCTAAGGTTTCTGCCAAAATTTTCGTCCAACTTTTTCTTGGACCGTTTTGCCCTCCCACCAAATGTCATATTACGCACAGTGCCACCGAACCGTTATGTTCCTTCTTTTTCCAGAAACAACGCACCGGACTCTCCCCCATCCTCGGCCCTCACAAATTGCTCCTCGCCTCGTGCCGCGGGCGATATGACGCCTCGGAGGGGGTGCATGGCCGCCGAGAGCCCGGAGACATCCCGGCGCGTCGCCGAGGGACCCTCTCGCTCGCCTCGGGTCCGGAATTTCTCGTGCGCTCGAATCGGGAATCGGGAAAAATGTTCGGATCGGGAATAAAAAATCAGCCCACGCTAGAATCCTCCGTTGTTCCGCGCGAACAAAATACAAACAGCTGACCCACGCGGGAGGCGCGGCCATCCGACCAAGACTTATTCTCAAATCAGGCCCATAAACAGAAATTCACAAAGAGCCCGATCGAATCAATCGATTAAACATGGCATCCATAGTGTGAGTTTAGTCCCACATCGTTCCCTTAGAACGGGATTCACCGGTTTATATACGTTTGAATTTCCTAGAATATCGGCGAGGTGAATCAATAAGTAACACCATTGATTGGTGTAAAATATGCTTCGGGAAAGAAGCGACCGCCATGAGTAAAGAATACATGGAGCACCGCCATCCCGGGAGATGGGGTGGGGCAGGGGGACGGTGGACCGGATGACTCACCCCGGGACCCGGCCGCCCGGTGCTGTCTGAAATTCAGAGGAGGCGGACGGGGGGAGTTTCAGAGAAAGGGGAAAATTTGGTCGGAATCCGGCGGTCAAGAGATTTCTGTCCCGCTGCTTGGGCTTCAGGATGTAAGTGGCAGCGGCGTTTCGCGATCCCACATACGCCGCCCGCGAAATTCGGCCCAAATGGCGTAGGCGGCCCACCACGAGATTTATATGGTGTTGGTGGACAAAACCACAAAGCCCACGATTCCCAGCGGCTCATCCTCGCACAGACACGCGCAGACACTCGCCTCCTCCGCGCCGCCCCCGACCACCTCCTCCCAGTATCCTCCGTGCCGCCCCCGACCACCTCCTCCCAGTATCCTCCGTGCCGCCCCCGACCACCTCCTCCCAGTATCCTCTGCGCCGCCCCCAACCACCTCCAGCGGCAGCAGCAGATGGATCTGGCGGCTCCCAACCACCTCCAGCGGCAGCACCAGATGTATCCGCCGCCTACCTTCCCGTGTCCTCCGCCTCAACCATGGCCGCTCCAGCACCAGCAGGCCCGCGCAGCGGCGGGAGCAAGTCCGTGCTCGACGGTGAGGAACTTCTCCTCTTCACTCGAGGCTTCTGTGCTTGTCTGCTTCGCACGAATTTGCTGGCTATGCGTTGTCTGAAATATTTGCTGGTCGGGGCATCATACTCCCAATTTTATCTTTTGCCCCTAGTATAGATGGCTAGAAAACATGTGCGAATGGCTTGCCAACGTTTCTGCTGTCAATGTATAATCTAACTGGTCACCGGCATTTTGTTGCCTGCTTTTGTGTTACTGTAACCATGAATCTAGCAGAGTTAGGTTCAGAATTTAGGACACTATAAAAGACAGGGGTAGATTCAGGTTTCACATAACTGTACAGAAATATTTTTGCCTTGTACAAGGAGATAAGATTGACAACAAACTAGACAAATCACATGATGCTCCTATTTTCACTAGGATTTCATTTCAGTTATTGCATTGTTATATCTCATCGTTGAAATATGCCACAACTAGAAAAATATACACACATCTATTGCATCCAGCTAGTGCAAGCAGTCAATTCGAGCGACTACGGTTGCCAGTTCATAAGCATGCCGTTGCTTGGACGCTGCTCAATGTGTTGGTCAAAAAACGATACAAGTCCAACACTCCAGGAATTCAAAGTGTACAAAAATGTGAGCACATCACAGGGAAAATACGTGAAACACTTTTCAATGTTCAGTATATAACTTAAAACTTTTGTGTGAACTGACACCTACTACCTCTGTCCGGATTTAATTGACGTGAATCTGTTCATTAGCCTTCTCCCCCCGCGTCGATTAAATAGGAACGGAGGGAGTAATATTTATCCATCCCTGCAAAATTACATCATGATTCATTGAGACCATGCTGATTATACATTAAACTTGGCGAAGTTATGCAACAGATTGGGATGCTGACTATGTTTCTAATTATATGTGTTCTTGAATATATAGGGATGGCTGGCCCATCCATGAAGCCGGTTGAGCTCGAAGAATTGGCTGGCTCATCCATGAAGCCGGTTCACCTCGAAGAAATGACTGGCCCATCCATGAAGCCGGTTCACCTTGAAGAAATGGCTGGCCCATCCATGAAGCCGGTTCACCTCGAAGAAATGGCTGGCCCATCCATGAAGCCGGTTGAGCTCGAAGAATTGGATCCCATGGGTGATATTGACAAGCAGAGGCTAAAGTGGGAAACCATCAATGAGGACCAGCAGGTGTGGGATGCCCTCGATGAGCAGCGAAAGTGAGTCTCTCATCTCTTATCTTCTCGTTTCGTTGTTTATGTTTTATTCCCATAAAGCTCTGTACTGTAATGTCTTTCATAGTCTTTCTTTGCATACTAAAACTCCCGTGTTGTAGGTTTGCATGCTAATTAGATGCATATTCTTACTTTTTATGCAGCTGTTTTTGCCATGTTTTCATTCAGAGATAGAAGGTGTAGTTGATCTGTTCTCTGCTGCTCAGTTTATCTTTATTTGATCTAATTAAGTTATCAAACCTGCCCTGTTTCTTTTGGTCAGGCAAATGTGTGTCATTTTTTACTTCCGGTCAGGCATTGTAGAGCTTTGTCGCTCAAGTAAAAGTAGGTTCTACAAAAACTTACTTTCGGTTCGGAACACTGGTTATTTGTGATGCTTCAAGTATATCATTATCTTATTGTGGTGTACTGGTGTGTAATATCCAAATTTATTTTACATCCTGATGTTAAACATTTGATCGATGGTTAAGCTGTCTGCCTGAGTGTTTGGTTCAGTCCAGGCAATATATTTCGCGCGTGTTATGTTAGCTGATTGTTTGATCTCACAATTTATTTGTGATCTCACAAGCTTGGTATGATACACATGAAGCTGTTTCAAATTAATTTTACTTGCTCATTTTTGCAGTCTACTTGTCGATGAGCTGATTAGAGAAGACTCCTACTCATGCTGCTTCTTGGTTGCACCTGAAGATGTAGATTCATGTCATCTACTGATGAACGGAAGCCATGCCTCAGAATATTTGTTGTTAGAGCTAGCTGAGCAGAAACAAGACTATATAATCTATTGTGTTTAGCAAGTTTTTAGCTTCAGATTGTATCAGGACCAGTACCATGTGTCTTTGGTAAACTGAGTTTAACAGTAATGTGGCGACAGGCGACAGAGTGTGAAGTAGTATTCCTGTTCCTATTGACTTGGAGTCTCTACGGTTCATGCTATATTCCAGTGATAATTTCCAGTTCTGCTGTGATTTCCAATGATTTTTCCAATTTTTCCAGAAAACTTTCTAGCTTTCATGCTATATTTTAATACAGGCGTTGTAGAAATAGCAACGCATCAGAGAATGAGAACACACGCTACATACGAACAGAGCCTAGAGGCATCACGCATTCACGCAACAGGTGACGGAGTAAAATAGTGCGTGCGGCCGAAGCGGCGCCACTAAGCCGCACGGAACCGCCAGAAATAATTAGCGGCCGCCACAAAACTGCTAATCGCGCTATGCGGCCGAAGCGGTATCTTTGTTTATGTCCAGCGGTTGAGCCATTTACATCCTGACTTGGGCTGCTGCTGGCGAGTCAACGAGAATGATGGAGACGGGGAGGAAGAAATCGGGGCATCCTCCGCTTTGCAAGAGAAACCTTATTCTTTCCTCTATACCACACATGCGTCCCTAGCAGTCTAGCACGGTGTCATTCAGACCTTCTTGTGCTTTAAACGTGTCATAATACTTAGACAAATCCCAAAAATCATGTATGTATTTTTTTCTTCATCATTTTGCATCAGGTATTTTTAAATGGAATATTATTTTGAATAAAACAGAATCGTTAAATGACATGTGGGGCATGCTTCTTTTGTTCTATACGTTGTACCACACTAGAGATTTCCCAAAAAGGGTGTACACATTTGTTCTCCTCTTTTTTCCATCAACTATTTCCAAACAGAAAATAATTTTCAATATGCAAAAATATAAAATTGAAAATTATCTTTAACTTTCTATGAAAAGTCCAACAGAGACAGCACGATGGAGGAGGCACGTGGTACTTTCTTATGATGAATAGGGGTTCGCTCAACAACTGTGCACTGACACAAGCCCCTGCCACGAACGATGCTTCCGTTGCAACACGATGCTTCCGTTGCACCGGGACAATTTTCATTATGCAGAGATCGGGTGTAATGCTTAAACACTTATTAAGTAATAAAATGGTTTGTATCAAAAAAAGCCTATTTAGTTTTGTAAAAATTGTCCCAATGCAATACACGAGTATGTTTTCCTATCGGGATAATGTAGAAGGGGAGAGGTGATGTCCATGAAAAGGGGCCCAATACTGAGATATGTTAAATATAGATGGAACGATACATATAATTTTGACATTATGATAATATTATTGAAAATCCGCCGCAACGCGCGGGCATTGTCCTAGTAAACAAAAATGCGTCAACTACTGCTACGTTATATTCCGCGCATGCACGAAAGTATTCCGCCTACGCGAGTTAAACATGGGTACGAACGCTGAGCGACCGTTTGCGTTCGCTCAGGCCGAAAATGTGTATGGTACCACCTCCAGCGGAGTGACGCATGGTGATCGGACCGTCCGCGGTGACGCAAACGTGATACAAATATGCGCCAGGTTTGCATCTCTACGGACGCTGCACGGATGCAGCGGTCGTCCGCCGGCCCTCGCACGGGCCCGCCTGGCAGGGGCACAGCTGCTTCGTCTTCCGCGGCATTACGTACGGACCGCGCGCCGCAACCTTTCCAGGCCGCGTTAATGGCGCGCCTCGGCTTCCGCGACGTGCGCAGCTGGGCGGCGTCACAGTGGCACGACATTGAAGGCGAGATGGCGTCCGAGCCTCTTAAAGAGACGCTATCGGCGTCCATTTCCCCGACCACGCCATTGCTAGAGCCCACACTATCCACCCGGCCGACGCTATGGGGAAGAAATGCTGGCCGTTCCGCAAGACCAAGAACGAGTGGTCTAGCGGCTCGTGGTCCGGCAAGAAGCCACGGATCGGGCGGTACGTCTGCATCGAGCTCGCGCGCCGCCTTTCGGAGGAAAACCGGCCGGTGCCATGGCCGTACGCAGACCTGCCTGGAGGAGGCTAGTACCTCAACTCTAGGCGCGTGCCGGTCCCCCAGTGCCGCGCGAGGGCCGAGAGCGTCGAGACGAGGTGCGCCGCCGCCGAGCGATCTTGCCGCCGGATCTCCAAGAAGATCCGGCGTACGCGCTCAACTCCTACAACTGGATCTCGTTCGGGAAGTGGGAGTTCGACGCGCGCCGCCGCTCTGGCTACCTCGGGGACCTCGAGTACTTCGACCGCTAGATCACCGCGGAAGAAGAGGAGAGTGACCAGGAGGACGCGAACGAGGACGAGGGCGAGCAGGTGGAGCGCGCAGAGTACGACCACGACGACGGCGGGCTGGCGTGGGATCCGGAGACCCAGTCGCGGGACATTACCGAGGAGGAGGCCATTGCCACGGCACTGGCCAACAGCGAGCTCAACAAGCTCGCTTTGTGGGACGGGCTCGCAATCCAGCTCCGCGAGTCCGCGCTGCTGCAGGGGAGGCCGGCAACTCCTCCGGCCACGCCGACGCGTTCCAACGACCGCGCTCCAGCTGCCGCTCTGGCCTGGGATCCCTGACCACCTTCACCACAGCCTCCTACGCAGGCGACGGCCTGGCCGCAGTTGCCGCAGCCTACCCTACCTCCTCCACCGTCGGCATACCAGCTTCCATGAACGATGTCGGAGTTCATCGACCTCGTCAGCGACGACGACCAGTAGGCAGTACCTAGTTTTACCACGCCTTTATGGCCTTTTCATGTTTTTTCATGTTTTTTATTAATGTAAATTATGACTTTATGAATGGGAAAAAAATTATGCGTCGTGCCGCTGGAGCCACCCGGCGCAAACGGACACGCGGACGATTTCGACCATTTCGGCCGACGCACGCGTCCGTTTGATCATCAGAAATGCGTCGCCCCGTTGGAGATGCCCTTAGTGGGCTGGCGATATGACCACCATACCAACAATCCAACTTGCAACACTAGCTCTAAGCATATGCATATGCAACAAAATTTTATGTTGGCAACAAGTCCGCGCTCGTTTTCAACTAAACATAGGGATTTTTTTGCACAATTTACTAAGTACAAACCCAGCATATGCAACGTCAAAGGTAGTACTACAACATCGGAATAACATCTTTACAGCATGAGTTCAACCGTTTGCACCAAACATTTAGAATCAAGTCAACACGACACGCGTGTGTATGCATCAAATAATATACAAGCTTGGAACACCTCCAACAAAGACTTTCGCCCAGTTACTTTCTCTCAATTGTAACTTGCAACGAGGAAAAAAGTCTCGAATAGTGTGCAACCCCACATGCAAGTAAGACTTTATCCTAGGTGCAACCCAGCTTGTAACTCGAGAAAGTCTCAGTTGCAATCTCACTTACAATTGAGACTTTCTTCCAGTTGCAACCCCAATTGCAACTGGAGAGATTCTCAGTTGTAACCCTCTTGTGCAGCTGAAGAAAGCCTCAGTTGCAACCCCACTTGCAACAATAAAAAGTCTTGCAACTGTAAAAAAGTCTAAGTTGCAGCCTCACTTGTAATTGTAAAAAGTCCAACTTACAACCCTATTTGTAACCGGAGAAAAATAAGTACTATCACAAATCATGACACAATCCAACTTGAAACTGACTTAATAAATACAAATAAATAAAAAGGTAAAATAAAGTGAACATGAGAATAAAATTATTATTTACTTATGCAAAAAAAATAGAGAAAAAAGTAAGAGAAATGGACAAAATAAATTAGAATGGACAGCTCGTACAGTATAGCAATCGATGTAACAAAGTATGACCAGAACTAGTCGATAGCATGCTGGAAGCCAAGACTTATACGAGCTGAAGACTATCACAAAGGTAAATAACACAAGTAAAGAGATCGATTAAGAATACCCGAACCACACGGTGACGAAGATGTATTCTCGTCTTCCCTTCCTTTGGAGGAAGGTACTACATCACATTGAAGAGGTTTGGGGTCCCATGTAGGACTTCCCCATGCCACGAAGGACCAAATTATTCTCTGAAGCCTATCCTACGAAGGAATAGCTCGCTCACTGGTGGTGTACTTCAAGGTAATCTTCAAAACTTCAGAAACTTCTTCTTGGAGCAAATCTACAACTCGGATGCTTCCGGGTGATCCTAGCCAATTAGGGTTTCCCGCGAACCCAGTAGTAACAAGCATGCTCGATGAATTCAAGGGGGATTGGTGTTTAGCTTGGTGGGATCATAGATCGGGACCTCCTCGTGTTTTCTACCAAAGGGATTTGGCTTTGAGTGGGTAGAATGGGAGATCCGAACCTTTTGGTGTTTCAACAATGGAGCGAGAGAAAGAGAGCTCAAAGATATGAGATGAATGGTTGACCTAACTTTATTAAGCTAGAACAAGGTGTATTTATAGTTCGACCGGGAAAACTAGCCGTTTGGGAAATCCCAACAAGTCAGTCCGGCAGAAAGTTGGCAACGCCGGAGCTCCTATCAGACTGACTGTTGACCAGGACGACATGTCGGTTCGCCCGCCGGAATCATTTACTGACGCCCAGGGCTGGATGCCTAACCAGACCGACTGGTCGGGCTGGCTCAGGTGCCTGGGCCGAAGCATTCCAGTCGACCAGGCTTTCGCCGAGGCCTGCGTCGAAACGTCCGACGGGCTACGGTCCTTAGCCAAAAGGCAAACCAGTAGAGTGTTTCGGCCGACATCGGCGTAGCTCCTAGCACTCTGCCAAATGGTTCGTCGGTGAGCCCGACACGATCGGTTTTGCTGAAAACTCTCAAAATGACAGAGTTCTTCTCCGAACTAAACTCTTCTCACTTTTGTGTGATGGAAATTTGGTGGTAAGATATGTTATAGGCTAGAAGAACATCCCAAATAAGCTCATCAAGACTACCCCTATTAATAATGCGTTGTTTCCTATGACCCAAACCTAAATCAAGATGAAAACAAGCGAAAACACCAGCACTTCTCTTGAATAGTGATTGGGAGGTATGTAACCATATTCAGTCATTACTTGTGAACTATAAACTATATGATCACTTAGAGGTAACATTTGTTCACAAAATAGTTATGGTGTCATCATTAGCCAAAATAACAAATAAGGGTAAAATACCCTTTCAACAATCTGATCTTATTCCGGTAGTTCGAGATTCGAGACGACCAATGATTAGGTTCCCCTCTGTTGGCTCCGCTCCGGGTCAGCCCTCGCGAGCATCGACTTGGGCGAACCCGAGCTCCCTGTGCCCCACCCTCCTCCTCCCTTCCTCCTTTGCCGCCGGTGACGAGGGGCCATTGGGTAAAGCCAGCGCGGTGGCGGCGGTACCTTCCTTACCTATTTGTGAGGTGGTTCTGCGCGGTGCTCCTAGGGTCTCCTGGAGCGCAGACTGACTATGACGGTGAGGCGTGGCGGATCCTGGCGGAGGCGGTGGATGCCGCGGCATGGTGCCATGGGTGGCAGCGGAGGGCGGTTGCTGGCGGCGCGGCCCAGTTTGGAGCTAGGCGGGCCCTGATCTGGGCCATGTGGGCCTCGTCCTGGGCAGCCCAAGCAGGAGATTCGCCTCGACGACCATGCAGGCTTTGCTCCGGCCGACGACCACTCCGGACGACAAGACCATCACCGAGCCAGTCGTCGACCGAAGAGGGATACCATCCTCATCTCTGCTGACGGGAAAGACAGCGATGGGGCCAACTTTACAGGCACGACAGCCATCTCAGCCTCCTGTTGTCTACACGTGTCAATACCTAAGTAGGTTACTCTGTAATACTCCAATCAGCGTGTAATCCAGCAGCTGGAACGAAAATAGCTAGGCACCGTCTTGCTCAGTCCGAGATTGTTATAGAATTTTTCAATTTGAGTAAGAATCCTGTTGAAAAAATGGAATTCCTTGCCAACACTTAGATCCAGCTCTACCCAAACTTTTTTGGTTCTTTTCCATTTGTATTTCTACTTCAATCATAGAGAAGAAGAATTTCTACCGCCTTGATTAGTTCCGTAGATAGATGTGATGCGCCCGTCTGGCCCAGCACAATGTAAATATGAATCGGCATCGTCTTGCATAGTATCGTCTACTATGTACGTAGTACACGATTAGTTCTATAGACACATATGTGTGCTGCCGCCTTCTGGCCCAGTCCAGACTTCTAGGTTAAGTATGAATCGGCATTGCCTATAATCAGCTACATAGTCCAATAAGTCTCAACACTCTTACAAGCATTGCTCGTTATGTTACACATCCCATCTTTACTTCTACCAAATATTCCAATCGACACAAATTTTCAGACTCTTGAAATCAACAATCTATAAACTGCCAAAACCCCAAACCAAGTAAATTAACAGACCATAAACGCCAAAACGTACAGCAAAGGGCGTGGCGTGCCACGCGCCTTTGCTTCCTAGTCTAGCTTTAATCTTAAGCAAAAGCCTCCACCAATTCCTTACATCATTCAGTTGCCAAAGTGTTTCCAACAGATGCAGAAGTAAAAGAAATTAGGCGGCACGCGGCAGGCAGAGAAAGAAGAGCAGAAAATAAAACTACCCGCAGCTACCATATGCCCAGCCAACCAGCAAGAGACTGATGCTGCACATCACGACCTAACTCTGCTGAGATACCATGTCATGTCATAAGTAAATCTCCGCCACAGTCAGATCAGCTCTCAGATGCAGCACGTCATTGATGAAGAGGCTGTCATCAGCAATGAAAGTGGACCATGGCATCTCAAAGATATTGTCACATCCAAGTGTCAAATCATCTTCCCTGAAGATGCACACTTTATGATAGTCGTTAGGCTGCCTAACAAATTTCCCTGTTTGATTTTTCCTGGCAGCAAACTCAAAGGCTAACATGACAGACTTTGAGCGCTCCGGCATCCATAGGAGCTCAACGTAGAGGCCGAAACTGTAAGAGTTACTGATCTTGTCCATTTTACAGGTCGCCACGAGACGGAATTCTTGCCCTGCAAGATAGAATGTCTGCGACCATATCTTTCCGAGCGGAAAGAGTCTAGAACATTCCTCGCGCGTTAAGCCCAAGTAAACTATGGCCTTAAGGAAATTTGGATCAAACACAACAACTTTCACAGGTTTGGTCTTGTAACCTCGCTCTGCAAATGGCCAACAGGTTCTAATTAAGTTTGCTGAAAGAACACCTTCCATAACTGTTGGGTATGCTTTGTATAGAAGTACCTCAGTAATAAGCTTAGACACCTTCTCATGGTCAATATCATCATCAGTGCATGCTAGGATCTCCTGAACTGTAGTACATGCCATATGATTGAAACGTACCAGCGGAAGTAAACGACAACTCAAGATCTCGCGTCTTTCCTCCAGTTCTAAGTATCGTGCACGTGCCCACTTGAGCAAGAAACGATATACATGATCTTCAGATTCCACTTGTATGTCAGTACTTGAAAAGATAGCTTCGATCCCAGCAAGAGGGAAGTTCATCACTTCATGTCCGAACCTGAAATGAGACAAATCATGCCATGAGTACACTGCATACATGATTTAATGACATCATACGTACATTTTCTCCAAAAAAAAAACATTGCTCCATTAAATGGGAATCACTCACTTATCAACATCCTTGTATTTGTTGGCAAGGAATTCTTTGGCTGCACCTACCACACGCTGAACTTCAGCAACCATTAAAACAGAGCACGGGTGTTCTAGGTATAGCAGTGCAGATTCAGTGGTCATACGCAGCCTTGTGAGCAACTGACTGCAATGCCTCATGCAAGAAAGAACCTCAAACTTGTCAGCAGCCATTAAGATGTCGAGCAGAAGAGTGGGCTCACGTGATGTCAACTTTCCATGGTACATGAAGCCCAGAAGCTCCATAACGGCATTTTCCTCTGTACCAAGTAGAATGAAAACAGGAAAGGCACAAAGATTAAGAGAACGGTTCAATAGATAAGTAAACAAAAAAAAGGACACTCTTTTTATACCCAAAATAAATGTTTAAGTAAACTAAGGACTTCCAGTACTTAGAAAAGCTCCATGGGGGATGAACAAAGGAGTGCAAAGACTTGGTATAAGATAAAAGCACACGTAACATGGAGAAGTACAAAGAAGCCAAAAAGAACGCAACGCGTGCGGTGAGCGGAGCTAGAGGGGATGCCTATGATGAGCTATATGAGAAACTACGCACAAAGGAATGTGAAATGGGAGTCTACAGGATGTCCAAAATTTATGAGAGGAAAACAAGAGACCTCAACCAAGTGAAGTGCATCAAGGACTAGGCCGATCAAGTTCTACTGAAATACGAGGAGATCAAGAAGTGATGGAGAGACTATTTTGACGGGGCTGTTCAATGATGAGAGTGAGAGCATTAGATGATTCCTTTGGCGACACCAACAGGGGGTTCATCCGGAGGATCCAAGAGACCAAGGTTAAGGAAGCCCTGGAAAAGGATAAAAGGCTGATGATGTCCCCATTGAAGTGTAGAGATGCCTTGGAGACATGGCGATAGTATGGCTAACTACACTTTTCAACCACATATTTCGATCAAACAAGATATCCAATGAGTGGAGGAAAAGTAAATTAGTACCTATCTTCAAAAATAAAGGAGATCAAAGTTGTACTAACTATAGGGGAATTAAGCTTATTTTGCCATACTATGAAGCTTTGGTAGAGAGTGATTGAGCATCGCTTTCTCGAGGAGAGTGACAAAATCCACTAAAAATCAATTTGGCTTTATGCCTGGAGATCAACTATACAGAGGATTTTCTTGCTTCGCAATCTTATGGAGAGATATAGGGTGCAAAAGAAGGACCTACATATGTTTCCATTGACTTGGAGAAGGCATATGACAAGATACCAAGGATGGTCAAGTGATGAGAAATACAAAGTCCCAACAAAATACACCCCCCTCATCAAGGATATGCACACTAATGTTGTGACAAGTGTTCGTGCAGGAGATATTGAGACTGATACCTTCCCAATAACTAAAGGACCACATCCAGGTTCAGCTTTGAGCCCATACATTTTTGACTTGGTGATGGATGAGATCACTAAGGACATACAAGGAGATCCATTCGTGTATGCTTTTTTCTGATGATATATGGTACTAGTAGATGAGAGTAGGGTGGGTGCCAATAGAAAACTAGAGTTGTGGAGGCAGAGCTTGGAATAGAAGGGGTTTAGACTTAGTAGGATGAAGACTGAGTATATGTGGTGCAACTTTAGCATTGTTAGATGCGTGGACGTAGGGGTTAGACTAGGAGGGCGAATAGTGCCTAAGAGGGGCACCATACGATACTTAGGATCAATGTTGCAAATAATGTCGGTATCAATGATCAAGGCAGGGTGGATGAAGTGGCGGCAAGCATCCGAATCCTATGTGACAAGGTCCCACAAAAGCTAAAGCTATGTTTTATAGGACAACACTCAGACCTTCTGCTTTATGGAGCAGAATGTTGGCCCACTAAGAGGCAACACGTCCAACAAATGAGTGTCGCACAGATGCGTATGCTAAGGTGGATGTGTGACCACACAAGAAAAGATCGGATTAGGAATGAAGTAATACTCGATAGGGTAGGGGTGGCGCCAATTGAAGAGAAGCTTGTCCAACACAAACTAAGGTGAATTGGGCATGTCCAACGGGGGCCTCCAGAAGCACCGGTGGAAAGTGGGATTCTAAGGTGTATCGAAAATGCAAAGAGGGGTAGAGGACGACCAAAGTTGACATGTGGGGAGGTAGTTAGAAGGGACTTGAAGGACTGGAATGTACCTAGAGTTTTGGCTTATAATAGGGCTGCATGGTAATCAGCAATCCATATGCCCGAACCGTGACTTACTTTTTGTTCTTTTATTTTCCACTAGTTTCTGCTTGACTGCATTCTTCACTACATTCTGCTATACTTACACTTTCCACTAGTTTCAGTTTGGGTTTCATATCTATCCAGCCCATACTTGCTGAGTTTGTGGAATCCAAATGATCTATACCATTCAATACAATCAGATCAAATGGCTCATAAATTAAGTTTGACCTTGCAAATTACATCAGAATTGCATATTAAAAAGAGAACCACGGCAGATAATCCACGTTTAAGAGAGTTAATTAATCCACAAATTGTTCACGTCTATGACTAAAAGAGACGCCACACAGTATGCTTAATTAGTAGTAAAAAGAAGTGGAAAAAGGTATAAAACAGAATATTATTTACTACAAATAATCAATATTTTATTTAAAAACTATATAAATAGTAACACAACCACAATAGCATACTATAACAAAATATAAGAGGAAGAATATTACATTACCTGAATCAGCAATCCTAATTTGTGGATGTGCCTGATCAGATTCTTTCATGCCATTTGAGAAAAGCTAAGAAAAACAAAGCTTGTTAGAAAGTTGAACTGACTATACAACAAATGCATTTAACATGGTTATAAAAATTACCTTTAGAAAGAAAGGACTTCTTGCAGCAAGAATCGCTGAATTGATATGAAAGGTTTTTACAGTTGAAACTGCTGTGCCAGCCATGGTTGAGGAAGCGTCAATACTCTGTCCTTTATCAGCTGCAAAATACCAGGGTCAGTGAATACAATACAACTGAGAAAAGTAAAAGGTACACAGTTAAATTAGGACAGATTGTCTTCTGTAAAATACTTGGAACACTATGTTAAAGGTGCAAATTCATTTAATTAATCTTCAGATATTTGGTAAAATAGTTAAATTAATTCACAAAAATTGAGATGTCATTTAGCCTAGCTAATACTATAAGCATGGTTGTAGCTAACAGAGCAAGGCGATCATAGATGTTATCCCAAGGATTCTACTTGAATTTCGTATAAACTCATCAGATAATTATTTGTCAAAAGCCAGACTTAGGCAACGCCTTTTGACATACTTCACCTCATATTTGACCAAGAATTGTAACATCAAGATTACAACGTCATAACCCACAATTCCATAAAGGACAAGAAGGAGTACAACTTTAGGTTTCAGCTGGAATAGCATGTTTCTAAATTTCTACGTCACCTGGTTGTGTGCCTCCCTTTTCCATGACTAATCTCAGTTGCAATGGATTGATTTTATTTATTTTTGCAAGGATAAGGGGATTGATATTGCTTGAGTCCAGTGCTACATCCAAATAATTGACTAAATATCTGTTGTAGTGTAGTCAGATGCGTAGACACTGGACATACATGGTATGTTGGTCGTTGTCTGAATAAAGCGGATGTTGATTTAGCCCAGCACAAACTTCATTGTCAGATTGGTCGTACATTCACCTTAGGCGCAAAAATAACAATTCCACTATATTGTTTCCCTATTGCCTCAACCACTAATCACTCACAAAAACTACCAAATTTATCTCTACACATCAGGTATTTGTATTACTTAAACATAAGTAGTTATCAAGCAGGCTAATAATGACCTTAAATGTTTCAACACACACACAACAGAGGCGATCAAAGAAAAGGGCAGATTACTATTGACTTAAAAGGCTATATGTTGAACAGCGAACATGCTGGTGGAGACTGGAGAGTTCCACAGTTTAATGGAGCTCCTTCTCTCCACATCTCTACTTCAGATAAAAAAAGATACACATTTTCTCATAGAATCAACATTTTAAAAAAAGATGAAACAAAATTTCCATTGTTATAAATATACATCCATAGCCAAAAACACCTTTCATAGTAACATGTTCCTCCACATATTACATATATACCACATCAGCTCACTCGCATCACAGATTCCCTCTATTGCTTTCCTACGCATTGCCCCAAAAATGAAGCGCAACAAGCCAGACACAACCGGCTAAATCCATCCAGCAGGGAGAGGGGGGAGGGGGGATAGGGCACAATACGCACCTTTCTCCTTGGGGGTACGCGCCGAATCGGGGAGGGATTCTCCGCCGACGTCGTCGCATGGGACGACCTCTAACTGTAGCACCCTGTCGGAGAAGTTCTCTGAATTGAACGCGAACCCAAAGCTGGGCACCGCGCCCCAGGACGAGAAATCCAGATCCATCTCTTCGCCGCCGGCCATCAGCAGTTCAGCACCTCAACCTCTAGAACGGGAAACACGCGTGGGACCGTGGCGTAAACCCTAGCTCGCGAATGGGCTCTTCCATATATAAGGCGGTGGGATACTGAATTTTTGCAAGACCCACGCCCGCGAACCCTATTCAGTTTTGAGGAAGATACGAATTACAAAGAGGACCGTACAATCTGCCTAAATTAGAAAAACACTTCCTAGCCTCTGAAGATTTAATTGCGACCATTAATTTCTATATATGTGGATTAAATAACCAAAAAAATCATCGCGCAAAAAGTTTCATACAAATATACAATATTATATTTATGCCACGGTATTATTGTTTAAATTTATGTCAAATGTAAATCTCAAAAAGTATGTGCCCTTCTAACATAGTACTAAAAGGAAATGACAGTATGATCATCTTGTAGTACCCCCGAGATTCCATATTAGTGATGAGAAATGACTGATGTCAATGCAAGAACCAAGAATTTAAACTCCCCAAAATTTAAACTTACAAGTTTCTAAAATGGATCAAAAATATCTATGAGTATTTACAAGATGTATTTCTAGTTTTCTACAATCCATGGAGATTTCAAAACCAAAACGAAAATATACATGGATAAACAAAAAGAGAAATTGATATGTAAATAGTGGCATTTGTGCCTCTGTCTTTGTGACACTATTTATGTTAGATTTGTCTTTTCCGTTGCGCTCTCGTTTAGAAAATTTTAGAAACTAGATGATGCCATGCGCGTTGCCGCTGGAACTTTTGCCCCCAAAGGTTGTTTTACTCCATAAATCTCCAAAAAGATTGAAATATTAATTATCGTAAATTTAGATTACTAAGAGACTATTGATTAGTTTATATATTTAAATAGGGACAAAATCTATACTACTTTTTTTCAACGTATCTCTAGAAAAATGCGTTGTTTTGCTCTTGCTTACACATGTGACAAAGGTGTTCTGGAAAATCAAAACATTTTATTTTGCGAAACACGGCATAAACAAATATGTACATACACCCACTCATATAAACACACACACCAATATATTCTATCCCTATGAGTATCTTCGAGATACTGGGTCCAAGAAAACTGATCCGACGGGTTTTAAAATTAACGAAGTTACCGCAATTGCATCGCTGTTAACATGAACGTTACCTCCCACTAAAAGAATATTCTGCATGTTATGAGAAATTAAAGTGTCAAATCTAGAGTTTAAATTCTGGTGAACTGGGGATGCGACCTGCTTTTTTAACCATCCATAAAATGAATACACTGACAGTGTTAAATTTAAGTGGTTCAATATATAAATTAAAGGTGGATCCCCCGCAAAAAAAATTAAAGGTGGATAACCTGACACTATTGTACAAAGCAATTAAAGGAGAAAATGTGTGTTTTTGCGTCCATGCACTTCGAATTTTGATGGTAAGGGAAATGCTACAATAGATGCCATCGTACTAATCAGTCACAAAACGCATGCCATTGAAGGTTTTGCAAGGAGATATGGGACCAGATTAAATGTATGTGGTTGTAATCTGAAATCAAACAGTTGCTAGCGAAAATCGATCTGCAGCAACATAGTGGCTGGTCTAACCAAGGAGGACATCCAGCCCAGCAGGCTGGGCTCCACCGACGTGCAAAAGCGTAGAAAGCACACCATTTTTTGGAAAACCTATACATCGCCCAATTGCGGGGTTGATTAACCGCCGCCCGCGTGCTGGAGCGAGTAGGCCGTGGCCCATCTAATTCGGTTTTTTTTTCTATGCTCTTATTTAGGTTCGGCTGGCGGACGTTTGTTGGGCCCGTCTGGTAGCGATCCAAACTCGATGCATCTTCTCAGGTGCGCCACTGGTACCGAGGCGTCGCTTCGGTAGTCTGTGCCACGTTAATGGCGATGCCTCGTCTGCCGAGCGGCCGCCGTCCACCTCTGCCAACAAACTAATGGTGATGCCACGCGTGCCGCGCCCCTCGCCTGCATCCGGCGTACAGAAGGAGGTGCCGCGCTCGTCTTCCTCATCCACTCCTCCGCACAAACCCTAGCAATGATGGAGCTGCGGGGGCATCAGCTCAGGCGGCGATGGAGCTGCTGAACCTCTCTCACCGCGCCGTGGTGCCTAGCTTCGATGTCGGCGGAGGATCCATTGGTGACCTCCGCAAGGACAAAGGTGCGTCGGTTACTGATGTACATGTTCATGCTGTCTAGGTTATTTTCTGCTGTTTGGTGGGAATACGGCTGTCAAGGAAGATGTTTCATGCTATTTTTTCTTTTTTTGGTTCCTTTGATGATTCGATCCCTTTATGCGGCTGATAATTTCATCGGGGATTAGTGGTTAGGACAACGGAGAGATCTAATACTGTAGTAGAATTCATAAGTTTTGGGCCACGGTTGTTGTGCTGGTAATGCTAAGATCTATCTGAACAATGATTTTTTTTTTCTGAAAAGCAGAACAACACCAAATTTGTCAGTTATACAACTTACACAAAAAAGGTGGTCAGAGGAAAAAAAATTGGCTAATACAGAAATAACAAGTTGTGGCAAATATGTGTCAATACAAATTCATTATTTGTTATGTTTCTCCCAAACGGCACAGTTTGTTAACATGAAACCTTGCAGTTCAAAACTTTATTATATTACAATGTGCAAACTTTCTGAATTAAACTTGTTTTAAGTGAGGTTACATTAAGGCATTGACATGTCAGATAATTCAAAGAGGAAATTTTGCAGTCACTAGTCACTACACTACATGACCTATAAACTATTTATATTTCTTAATATAGCAACACAAAAATAGGAATACCATATGATCAAGTGTGTTGTTTCGATGTAATGTATTTATTGGAGCGAAAATGAAACTGCCACTGGTGGAAAAAGGGGCTTTGGTCGCGGTTGGCAACTGCCATTAGTCGCGGTGGCCCAACCGCGACCAAAGTAGCGCGACTAAAGGCCCCCCCCCTTTAGTCGCGGTTCCTTACGAACCGCGACTAAAGGCCCATCCACGTGGGCCGCAGGCGAGCGCCGAGGCGGAGGACCTTTAGTCGCGGTTCTTCCGGCCAACCGCGACTAAAGGCCTCCGCAGGGTTTAGGGTTTAGCCCCCCTCCCCCTAAATCTGGTTTCTTTTTAATTTGTATTATTTTATTTCTTTTGGGTTTTAATTTTGAAGGAGTTTCACATATTCTACGGTACTGTATACATACATGCATATGAATGTACAATTTCAAACAAATTTGAAATTAGAACCAAAAAGAATTCAAGAGTAATATACAATATATATTCAATATCGGATGACCATATACAATATATATTCAATATCGGATGACCATATACAATTTTGAACAAGTTAGTTACAAATTCCGGTGCGTATAAAGATCTACGTCATCGTAATAGTGTTCTCCTCTAGGATCGATGACTTCCCTCGCCAACCATCCAGCTAGTTCCTCTTGAAGTGGTCGGAAGCGAGCTTCGGACTAAGCGTCTTCCGGAGGTTATTCCTCGGGATGTTGTTCTCACACGTCCGGTCCCGCTCATTGCAGTATCTCCGGATCCTCTCACAAACATAGTATCCACATAGATTGGTCCCCGGTGGCTGAGTATCCCCAGTCGTCGGCACTGCCATTTTAAAATGTAGCTCTTTTTTGAATTCACCGACCTTGGTATCTACGAACCGTCTCCAAACCATACGAGGCAAAGAAAAGTAAATAAACAAGAGAGTTATTAATTAGTTACTTGATATTAGGAAATGATGAACGAAATAGGCCGATCGATATAGAGCGCAAATGAATGAAAATAATTACTTTTGCATCATTTTTCTCATGTCGCCCCAAAGCGCCGGATCCATATTCGGAGAGTCGTGGACGAGAACCGAGGAGGTCTGAACTTTAATTACCATAAGAATCCGAGTGGAACCTGCGGACACGATACATGCACAGATCATGCATAACTCATCGATTAGCCACATACCATGCATGGAGTAAACAAAAGAGAATGTGCTCAAGACAGAAACACTCACCCAAAATGATAAGGAAATAGAATATCACTTTTCTCTTGCTGTTTTCTAATAAACCGCCACGGGTCTTCCTCCACGTCGGCGGGGTGGTATTCTAACACATATGAATTAACGATGTGTGGGTCAATGAACCCAACATCATGGATGTTCCTTATTCGCATTTCCCGCTTCTTCATTCCGCATAATATATAGCGTACACAACAAGATAGTTAGGACAATATATATATATATAGTGCGGGCAATGAACGAGATGGGGTAGAAATTAATAAATCACTTACGAACGTAGCAACCGATGATAGATTTGTCGAGCTCGCGCAGATTGAACAAGCTGGAACAATTCACTCGGAGGAATTTGTACCCAGTAACGTTTGAAGTGATGCACATATTTAACTTCCGCATAGATATAGTCTTTGGCGTTTTCATGTTTTATGTAACCCTTGTACCAATTTAGCAGACCTTTCATTTGTCGAGGTAGATCCTCTTCCTGCGCAGGCTCGATGAGAGGGCCATTCTTCACATATGAAAATACTACGTCCTTCATTGGCGCCTCATCAAGGCCTAACACCGCACGAAGAGTGATACCTAAGTCGGCCGCTTGTTTTCTGGCACTTTCTACAGTCAATCCATGTGCTGCCGCAGCTGCTATGATATCGGGGGCATCCGGACCGGCGGCTTGCACTATGAGCGGGGCGATCGATTGTTTACTTTGTTCCCCGAGCTGGGCAACTTCTTTCCCCCTTTCTAATTTTGACTCGGCCTCGTCCTTCAAGGCTTTCTTCTCCGCGAGTAAATTTTCACATTATTCATCAAATTTCGAAATAGTCTCAAAGGCAAAGATGCGAGTAAATTTTCACAAATATTTATTTCATTTGATTTCAAAGTTAAGTTTTCATGAACGTCCATTCTAACTAGGGTCTTCTAAGGTCAAATAATGGCTCTGATACCAACTTGTCAACACCCGGATTTTTAAGTCCAGATGCCTATTATGTCATTCATCGCAATCCCAGGATAATGTTGTTGCGAGGCATAATAGTCGAATATCACAGTCATTATTTATTACAAGCCATAGTGTCATACAATCTTGAATCACATGATTCATATTACACAAATAGTTGATTTCCAAATCAACAACATACATAAGTTCATACATAGCGGAAGCGTAATAGTAACGGGACTCTCTAGTCCACAGGCCAACATTTGACGTCAGAAACCCCTAGTTGTCGTAGGCGTCCTGCTGGTCATCCTCATGATAGTTCTGTTCCTCCTCGTACTCTGGCCATTTGAATAGCCAGGGACAAAGCCGTAAGTACTTCAAGTACTTGCAAACTAATACTATTGTAAAATGCCCATTAAAGAAACTAAACTCTAATTTAACTTGCATAAGCCAAATTTTAGTTCACAAGCCTGGATCATGTACTAACTAACTTAAGTGGGAACATTAGTGTCATTCCCACATCATTGGTTCAAATCCCAAAGAGTCACCAAGTCACCATTCATATTTACTAAAGCTTTCGAAAATCTGACACCGGAAACTGTATGGCCTTTCCAACCGTCCGTAACCGTGGACACGGCTATTCGAATAGGTTTACACTCTGCAGAGGTTGCACGCTTGTGCCACAACATTTGATTTCATCCGTCGGAATAACTCCGAGTCACCGTAACACGATACGCGGATCATCAACCATAACCTTTCACTTACACATCCTAGTATGAGTACCTCTCCCCATGAGCTTGGCCTCCCGGTGAAAACCAACTCGTTAACCCGGGAACCGCACGGGGCTTGGCCGTACAATTTCACCTCAATTCACATCCTTTCTCAACAACGGAGGCAGCCTCAGCATAACCCCTATGATGTGTGTTCAGAGGGAACTCATACTAAAATTTATAAACTTCCAGTTAAGCCCTACCCATAATCAGGTATTGTGGGGGTACTCAAAAATTGGAAAGGTATCGCATTCAAACCAATATCAGGTTTTTATCAAAAATCACCATCTTCTCTTGTTCACCTTCAACTTCAAACTCTTCAATGGAATGCTTCATCATTCCAAGGTTTCAAAATCCACCATTCACATGCTCCCATCTAATATAGTCAAATTTTAGTATTTTAGCACTAGCACTAATCATGAGGGGTGCTACTTTGCTTTGCTATCTCTTCTCATCTAGTAATCTTGTTCTCTATCCCAATTTTAGTTCATCCTTGGAAAACACAACAAGTAGAACTTGTATGGTGTACACATAAGATAGACTTGTATAAAGAGAAGTAAGAATCATGGTGCCTTGCTCAAGGTGAGCTTTGCACTTTGCAAGAGTATTATCTTGCCTTGGTAATTCTCTAGGTTTTCTCCTTCTTCTTCAGGGTAGAATTCTCCTTCCTCTTGATAATCTCCGGTGCTAGCGTCTAAATTTGAATACGAAGTATAATCACCAAACAAGCTCAAAGGCTAATCTAAACACATCATTACTTCACACAAACTATACTAAGCACACACATAAAATAAGTAAGTGTATTGGTGGGTGACTTGAGGAAAAAGATTTCCTCTTATTCATATGTGAGAAGTAAGGTTCATATGGAGTTTGGGAAATAATTTCCTCTCATTGAATCTTCTTAAAATTTAATTTCTCCACAGCAATACATGAATCCTATGTTGACCCAAGTCAACCATTCATCATCCTTATTGGAGAAAATGATTTAAATGAGGTAGACCACCTCATACTATTTAAATAACACTACATTTGATTTAAATCTCAAGTAATTCATATAAGAGAGTTTGAAACCAGGGTCCA
This sequence comes from Lolium rigidum, assembly GCF_022539505.1. Taxonomy (NCBI): domain Eukaryota; kingdom Viridiplantae; phylum Streptophyta; class Magnoliopsida; order Poales; family Poaceae; genus Lolium; species Lolium rigidum. The sequence goes on from NW_025899820.1 coordinate 77,844, forward strand.
AACATCCCATGAATTCATGTGAGACAAATTTAAATGAAGTATACAACTTCACAAGGTTTACTTTAGTAGTTTTGGATAATATCAACTAGTTAAACTAGTCAAATGATCCATTAATTAAACTAGGGCATGATCATGCAAAGTGACCACACTATTTTCTTGCAGAAACAATTAGTGTAAGTCAAATGTGAGCTACTAGAGTTGGAATTAACTTAATATCTGTTTTGGTTGATTTTTAATAATTATTTGAATAAGTAAAAGTCCCTGTCTTGTTATTTTTATCACATTTATTCTACCAAGAATCTGACCATGGGGCCAGTGGCATTGGTTAGATCTTTTTCTTAGCTTTCCAACAACATAAAGTTCATCAGATTTGGTTTAGCCAATTTCAATCTATTGAATTTCTAAGTTGGAACCAGTATTGAAATTAAATGGATTTGGATAAATCGAATTTGAATTACTGGGCTACGCGGGAAAGCTAAGTGGGCCGAAACGTTTAAAAACGGCCCAAGGCCAGCCCACCACGCATCCGTGCACGCGCGGGCCGCCTGACAGTGGGCTCCACCCGTCAGCGACTCATAATAGCCGAAACGGTATGTTTGAAAGTGGATCGTTGGATTAGAATGAGATCGGACGGCACTGGGCCATCGTCGTCTCCGGCGAGATGGGTTCACTGGCACGGCGGCGGTAGGGGGTCGGAGGCTCACCGTGGCTCCAGCTAGGGTTGGGCAATGTGCTCGACGAGGTTGTGGACGACGGCGAAGCAGCCCGTAGCGGCGGCGTCGTCGGGGGCGGCCTCCTTCTCCGGCGATTGCTGCCGGGCTTCCGCGGCGGTGAGGCGTCGATTGGGCGGCGGCGGTGGCTAATCGATCATGGCGAGGTGCTGGGGAGGTCGAGGAAGAAGAGGGGAAGCTGGTGGTGTGCTTGGATCATCAAGGGGAGGTCTCCTTTTATAGGGCGTGAGGGGTGCCGTGGGTGCTGCGGCAAGTCGACAAGGGCGCGGCGTCTCCGGTGAGCCAGGGGGCTAAGCGACGACGGGGTCGTGTTCACCACGTCAAGGCGGTACTGCGAGCGTCAACGGCGCAGCAAATGGGGGCGTACGACGGTCGGGCGCGTCCGTGTACTGCCGCGGCCGTGGCGGAAGGAAGCTTCCTCTCCGGCGGCGGTAGACGCTAGGGGGTGACGTGAGCGTGTCCGGCGAGCTCCGCGTGGCGAGAGAGGTACTACGGCGCGCGGATATGGTCGGGTACGGCGAGATCCGGCGAGCGCCGCGTGGACGTGTCCGTGCACTGGGTGACGTCGCCATGCCGTTGGCGGCGTACCGGGGCGTCCTGGGCGCGCGTCGTCCGGGGCTTGTCGGCGTCTCCTCGACCAACGGCGGGTACAGGCGATCTCCTGGGATCATGGGCGACGCGTTGGACATGGTGGCCGTGGCGATGATGAAGAGAAAGAGAGGGAGGCGTGTCGTGGGCGACGTGGCCGGCATGGCCATGGCTAGGCCGTGTTTGGTCGTGTCCAGGGGGTTCCAAGGCATGGGTTTGGTGTAGGAGGGTCTTGTGGTCAATGCTAGGTCAAGTGGTGAGCAAGTGGTGGCCTGGTTTGATCACATTTCAAAATTGGAGATTGTTACATATGTTTCAAAGTCTCATCTTGGCATGCTTCTATCTCTTGATCCATGATGAATTTGATATGGTGATCTTTACAGAAGTTGTTCACCTTGTTGAGTACTTGGATGACATGCCAAGAGTTGGATTTGTTTGGTTTGGAAAAATTGAAATAGAGAGGCTCAAAGTAGGTACCGGACTAGAAAAGTCGGAAATGACCATGATCATATGTGATCATGTTTTCAATTTTGAAAATGGTTTGAAAAGTAAATCTTTGATTCTCAAAGTTGTATTCATTCTTTAATATCATAACACAATTATTGGTGAAGATCAAATGGGTCTAAGATCAGATTTACCAAAAATGACATAGACCTTATATTAGGGTTTTTAGGGTTTTTGTGATATTTGATTTCTTTCTCTTTTTGAGGTATTTAACTATGATGATCACTTGATCACTCTAGGGTTTTAGAGTTCATCACAAACACAAAGTAACAAACATCATGGCATAGCACTCAAAATGCACAAGTCCTATGCAGGGTACTATATGCAAGTAAAAGTTTTTGTTGGTTCTAAATTTTGGATAATTGAAATTGTTCTTCTTCCTTTATTTGAAATTTGGGATGTTACAAACCCTTCCCCCTTACAAAAGATCTCGTCCCGAGATCTTAAAGAAATTAGGTACTAAAGAGATCGGGGTACTCCTTCTTCATATCTTCCTCTCGCTCCCAAGTGGCTTCATCTTCGGTATGGTTGCTCCACTGTATCTTCAGAAACTTGATGCTTCGGGTGCGGGTGGTTCGGTATGCTTCTTCCAAGATACGAATCGGCACTTCGCGGTATGTCAGGTCTTGGTTGATATCTACCGAACGGTGATCGATGTTCTTGAACACTTCCGTCTTCTCGGGGACTTCCAGGCACTTTCGCAGGAGTGAGATGTGAAATACGTCGTGCACAGCCGACATTTCTTCAGGTAACTCTAATTGATAGGATACTTCGCCTCGGCGACTCAGAACTTTGAAAGGTCCAACATATCTAGGGGCAAGCTTTCCTTTTAGATGAAATCTCTGCATTCCTTTCAGGGGGGATACTTTGAGATAGACAAAATCTCCGATCTCGAAGGTCATCTCTCGGCGTCTCTTGTCAGCGTAACTCTTCTGTCTTGACTGCGCCGTCTTGAGATACTCTCGGATTTTGTGCACCTTCTCCTCGGCTTCACGAAGAACATCTGGTCCAAAGACTTGGCTTTCTCCTACTTCCGACCAGTTCAGGGGGGTACGGCACTTCCTTCCGTACAAAGCTTCAAAGGGGGCCATCTGCAGGCTGGCTTGGTAACTGTTGTTGTAGGAGAATTCTGCGTAAGGCAGGCAATCTTCCCACTTGGATCCGTACTCCAGTACGCATGCTCTCAACATGTCCTCCAAAATCTGATTGACTCTCTCGGTCTGTCCATCGGTCTGCGGGTGATAGGCGGTGCTGAAGTTCAAACGGGTTCCTAGTCCTTCATGCACTTTCTGCCAGAATCTTGAGGTGAACTGGGATCCTCTATCTGACACTATCGACTTCGGGGTTCCGTGCAGGGCGACTATTCTGGAGATGTACAGCTCAGCTAACTTTGGTCCTTAGTAGGTGGTCTTGACGGCGATGAAATGGGCTACTTTGGTCAATCTATCCACCACTACCCATATAGAGTCGTTGCCTTTGCTTGGATTTGGGCAAACCTGTGATAAAGTCCATTCCTACCGAGTCCCACTTCCATTCCGGAATCCGCAAGGGTTGCAACAGTCCTGCGGGTCGCCGATGTTCCGCCTTGACTCGGCCGACGGATATCACACTTGGCGATGTAGCTTCCGATCTCCCTCTTCATTCCATGCCACCAAAATTGTTCCTTCAAATCTTGGTACATCTTGGTACCTCCGGGGTGAATAGAGTATAAGGTGTCATGGGCTTCCTTCGAATGACTTGCTTCAGGTCTGAGTCCGATGGTACGCAGAGACGTCCTTTGTACCAAAGAACTCCGGCTTCATCTACAGTGAATCCGGGGGCTTTTCCTGCGACTATCTGGGTCTTGATTCCGTCGATGCTGGCATTTCCCTTCTGAGCTTCCTTGATCTGTCCCATCAAGGTAGGTTGTAGCTCCATGCTAGCTAAGAATCCTTCACTGACTAGCTCCATTCTAAACTGTTCAAACTCTTGGTACAAACTGGGTTGTTCTTCTGCTATCATTGAGTTCAACTGACACGGCAGTCTACTCAACGCATCCGCTACCACATTGGCCTTGCCGGGGTGGTAGTGGATCTCCATATCATAATCCTTAATCAGTTCTAACCATCTTCTTTGTCTCATGTTCAGCTCCTTCTGGGTAAAGATATACTTCAGGCTCTTGTGATCCGAATAGATCTCGCAGCGATTACCCATGAGGTAATGACGCCACACCTTCGGTGCTAAAACTACGGCTGCGAGTTCGAGGTCATGGGTGGGGTAGTTCTGCTCATGCTCGCTTCGAGCTTGCCGGGACAAGTAAGAGATTACTTTGCCTTCTTGCATAAGCACACATCCGAGACCAATCTTGGATGCATCGCAGTAAACGTCAAAGGGTTTGGTGATGTCCGGCATGATCAGAATTGGGGCTGTGGTCAGTCTAAGCTTGAGTTGTTGAAAACTCTCTTCACATTTGTCCGTCCATTCGAACTTCTTATCCTTCTTCAACAATTGGGTCATTGGTCGAGCGATACTCGAGAAGCCTTCTACAAATCTGCGGTAATATCCGGCTAATCCAAGAAAAGCGCGGACCTCGGTCTGGGTGGTTGGGGCTTTCCATTCTGCAACAGTCTTGATCTTTGAGGGGTCTACGGCAATTCCTCCTGCAGACAAGATATGTCCCAGGAATCCAACTTCCTTCAACCAAAACTCACATTTGCTGAACTTAGCATACAGCTTATGCTCTCTCAGGGTCTCTAGGACAGCTTCTAGGTGTTGTTCATGCTCTTCCTCAGACTTGGAATAGATTAGAATGTCGTCGATGAAAACGACAACAAACTTATCCAAAAAGTTCATGAAGATTTTATTCATGAGATTCATGAAATAAGCAAGGGCATTGGTCAGTCCAAAGGACATGACATTGTACTCGTACAATCCATATCTGGTGGTAAAGGCAGTTTTGGGAATGTCCGATGCTCGAATCTTCAGCTGGTGGTATCCAGTCCTGAGGTCAATCTTTGAGAAAACTATGGCACCGGTCAGCTGGTCAAACAAATCTTCTATCTTCGGCAAAGGGTATTTGTTCTTGATGGTGACATCGTTAAGCTTACGATAGTCCGTACATAAACGACTGGCACCATCCTTCTTATCCACAAACAAAACAGGTGATCTCCAAGGTGACGCACTTGGTCGAATCAGACCTTTGGCTAACAGTTCATCCAGTTGCTTCTTCAGCTCCACAAGCTCGGCTGGGTTCATGCTGTAGGCTCTCTGGGCTATAGGTCCGGTTCCGGGAATTAACTCGATGATAAACTCGATATCCCGGTCTGGGGGCATACCGGGTAAACCATCCGGGAACACATCGGGATATCGACACACGACCCCGATTTGATCCGGAGTTGGCTTGGCTACGCTGCGGTTGCGGGTAAACTTTCTAGGTAGCGGTTCGGAGACATGTTCCACTAAGATACCGGTGCTACTGGTCATGGTGATGGCTTTCTTGGCACGATCAATCATTCCATGGTGTTTCGCCATCCAATCCATTCCCGAGTAAACCTTTGGTTCCCAAAATTATCAAATTGGCATAGAACTCTACTTCATGAATTCCGATGGGTACATTTTTACAAAATTTTCCGGCTTTAGTGGTTGATCCGGGAATTTGAACTATCATGACATGTTTCAAGCCGAGGGGTTGAATTTTACTTGTTGATGCAAAGTCTTCGGTGACAAAAGAATGAGATGCTCCGGAATCAAACAATACTCCGGCGAGTGCCGAGTTGACAGGAAACATACCCGAGTACAACATCCGGTGCTTCTGGGCTTCTTCGGCATTCATGTGGAAGAGGCGGCCGTTGCGGTTATTGGGGTTGTTGGGGGCGAACTTCTTTCCAGTGGAAACGCGGCGTTGCTGCTGAGCAGGTGCAGCGGTGTTGCCGGCGAGCTTGGCGAGTCTCTTGGGACACTCGTTGGAGTAGTGCCCCACCACTCCGCACTCATAGCAAGTGATAGTGGACTTGTCCTTGGTTGCGACCGGAATGGCGTTGCTTCCAGTCCTTGGGGCGGTGTTGGTGTTGTTGTTGTTGTTGTTGTTGAAAGCTCTGGGCGGAGCGCGGTTGAAGTTGTTGTTGTTATTGTAGTTGTTGGTGTTGCCTCCTGGCCTGGAATTTCCTCCACTCCGGTTCTGATAACCGGGGCGCGAGTTCTGCATAGGGGGCTTGTTGTTGTTCCTCGGAGTGAAACCTCCGCTTGAGCTGGGGCGATACTTCGGGGCATTGCTAGGCCCACTCTGGTGCATCATGCGACGTTTGCGGTTCTCATTGGCTTGGTTCAGCTTGCCTTCCATCTGGATGGCGGAGTCAACAAGGGCTTCGAGGTCAGCGAAGGGGATGTTGACGAGAACGATCCGCATCTCATCATGCAGTCCGTTCGAGAATCTCTCCTCGCCTCTTCTCGGTGGTGTCGGTCTCATCGGGGGCGTACCTTGACAGGGTAAGGAACCTATCGCGGTATTCTACCACCGTCATGCGACCTTGCTTCGGTTCACGGAACTCATCCCTCATCTTCTTGATAAGACCCGGGGGTACATGGTACTTGCTTGAACTTGAGCTTGAAGTCCGCCCAAGTCATGAACTCGACCTCCATTCATGGCACGTGTGCTAATCCACCGGGCTCGGGCTGGTCCAGCGAGGTAATGAGTGGCAAACAGAACCATCTCGTTGGGTTCCACTCCCGCTACCTCCAAGTTGTTTTCCATGGTTTGAAGCCAGTCATCGGCATCGAGGGGTTCCTCCGTCTTGCTGAACACCGGAGGGTTGGTATTCTGAAAGTTCTTGAGCTTGGATCCGGGATGATCATGATTCCCATGGCCTTGGGTTGCGAGGTTTTGCAGTGCTTGTGATGTTGGCTTGACGTTCAGCCCTTTCAGTCTCCCTGTCTGCCAGCAGGGTTTGCAGCAGTTGCATCATAGCATCGTTGTTGTTGCGATTGGGAGGGGCCATCTGAATATACATTAGATTATAAGATAAGAGGGAAATTCTATGGTTCATTTTGAATAAGTTCAAAAAAACTTGTAAAAACTTGAATGCTTTGGATGACACACACAAACATTCATTCATTCATACCACATAACACATTACAAACTAACATTTCAACACTCCAATGGTTTTAAGAACCATTTCACATGCTACGATACAAAGGTCGGGATACAACTCATGCCTACATCAGTGCTCAAGTGCAGCTACCCTCATCCTCCACATCGATAGGAACGACGTCATCAGGACCCGGCTCCAGAAAAGCGTAGTCCTCCTCCTCGGTGAACTCGTCCTCCTCGAAGTCATCATCGTCACTCAGGAAGGCTCCTCCTCCCTGAATATCGATACCCGCTTCGTCTTCCTCCATCTCCTGGATCTGCTCCTCCTGAGCCTTCACCGTGGCCTCAAGTGACGCTATCTGAGCGCGAAGGCGTGTGATGGTGGCATCCTTCTTCGCGCACCTTAGGCGAAGCTTGTTGCGGTCTCTGGATAGCATCTTGATAGCATCGCCATGGGTGGCCAGGGCGATGTGCGTCTGGTTCGCGTACACCCGGGCGTTGTCTAGATCCTGCTGTGTATGATACAGCATAAAGTCTAGGTGCTCGGCGTGGTGTCGCAGCTCTGGGTGCGACTGCAGAGTCATGGGTGCTCCTGAGGCATCACGCCTCACTAAGTGAGCGAAGCGGGACGCAAGCGGGCGTACCACATTCTGTCCGCGAGGCGTGCCAATGCCTCCCGAAGAGCTCTCGCTAGTCCGTCGAGCCGGTTGCTCTCACGGAATGAGAACGGAATCCTCTCCTGGTTAGGAGACTCCATCGTGCCTCGTACATCTGCAGTGATAATCCACTGGAGTTCTCCACCGGGCTGATCGTTCACCTGAATTCCGTGGAACTCAGGGGGAAGTCGACCAAGGAAAGCAGCGACAGCGGTAAGGTCATGTTCGAACACGAGGCTCCCACCGTTCCCGAGCTGATAGAACTTCGCGTTGATGGGTTCATTGGGCTCCATCTGAAAGCGAAAAGGTTGAGTAAGTTAGAGAGTGAACAAGTGTGGCAAAATTTTAAGTAGATTCAATTTAGAAGAGCACATTATTCATCAAATTTCGAAATAGTCTCAAAGGCAAAGATGCGAGTAAATTTTCACAAATATTTATTTCATTTGATTTCAAAGTTAAGTTTTCATGAACGTCCATTCTAACTAGGGTCTTCTAAGGTCAAATAATGGCTCTGATACCAACTTGTCAACACCCGGATTTTTAAGTCCGGATGCCTATTATGTCATTCATCGCAATCCCGGGATAATGTTGTTGCGAGGCATAATAGTCGAATATCACGATCATTATTTATTACAAGCCATAGTGTCATACAATCTTGAATCACATGATTCATATTACACAAATAGTTGATTTCCAAATCAACAACATACATAAGTTCATACATAGCGGAAGCGTAATAGTAACGGGACTCTCTAGTCCACAGGCCAACATTTGACGTCAGAAACCCCTAGTTGTCGTAGGCGTCCTGCTGGTCATCCTCATGATAGTTCCGTTCCTCCTCGTACTCTGGCCATTTGAATAGCCAGGGACAAAGCCGTAAGTACTTCAAGTACTTGCAAACTAATACTATTGTAAAATGCCCATTAAAGAAACTAAACTCTAATTTAACTTGCATAAGCCAAATTTTAGTTCACAAGCCTGGATCATGTACTAACTAACTTAAGTGGGAACATTAGTGTCATTCCCACATCATTGGTTCAAATCCCAAAGAGTCACCAAGTCACCATTCATATTTACTAAAGCTTTCGAAAATCTGACACCGGAAACCGTATGGCCTTTCCAACCGTCCGTAACCGTGGACACGGCTATTCGAATAGGTTTACACTCTGCAGAGGTTGCACGCTTGTGCCACAACATTTGATTTCATCCGTCGGAATAACTCCGAGTCACCGTAACACGAGTACGCGGATCATCAACCATAACCTTTCACTTACACATCCTAGTATGAGCACCTCTCCCCATGAGCTTGGCCTCCCGGTGAAAACCAACTGTTAACCCAGGAACCGCACGGGGCTTGGCCGTACAATTTCACCTCAATTCACATCCTTTCTCAACAACGGAGGCAGCCTCAGCATAACCCCTATGATGTGTGTTCGGAGGGAACTCATACTAAAATTTATAAACTTCCGAGTTAAGCCCTACCCATAATCAGGTATTGTGGGGGTACTCAAAAATTGGAAAGGTATCGCATTCAAACCAATATCGGGTTTTTATCAAAAATCACCATCTTCTCTTGTTCACCTTCAACTTCAAACTCTTCAATGGAATGCTTCATCATTCCAAGGTTTCAAAATCCACCATTCACATGCTCCCATCTAATATAGTCAAATTTTAGTATTTTAGCACTAGCACTAATCATGAGGGGTGCTACTTTGCTTTGCTATCTCTTCTCATCTAGTAATCTTGTTCTCTATCCCAATTTTAGTTCATCCTTGGAAAACACAACAAGTAGAACTTGTATGGTGTACACATAAGATAGACTTGTATAAAGAGAAGTAAGAATCATGGTGCCTTGCTCAAGGTGAGCTTTGCACTTTGCAAGAGTATTATCTTGCCTTGGTAATTCTCTAGGTTTTCTCCTTCTTCTTCGGGGTAGAATTCTCCTTCCTCTTGATAATCTCCGGTGCTAGCGTCTAAATTTGAATACGAAGTATAATCACCAAACAAGCTCAAAGGCTAATCTAAACACATCATTACTTCACACAAACTATACTAAGCACACACATAAAATAAGTAAGTGTATTGGTGGGTGACTTGAGGAAAAAGATTTCCTCTTATTCATATGTGAGAAGTAAGGTTCATATGGAGTTTGGGAAATAATTTCCTCTCATTGAATCTTCTTAAAATTTAATTTCTCCACAGCAATACATGAATCCTATGTTGACCCAAGTCAACCATTCATCATCCTTATTGGAGAAAATGATTTAAATGAGGTAGACCACCTCATACTATTTAAATAACACTACATTTGATTTAAATCTCAAGTAATTCATATAAGAGAGTTTGAAACCAGGGTCCAAACATCCCATGAATTCATGTGAGACAAATTTAAATGAAGTATACAACTTCACAAGGTTTACTTTAGTAGTTTTGGATAATATCAACTAGTTAAACTAGTCAAATGATCCATTAATTAAACTAGGGCATGATCATGCAAAGTGACCACACTATTTTCTTGCAGAAACAATTAGTGTAAGTCAAATGTGAGCTACTAGAGTTGGAATTAACTTAATATCTGTTTTGGTTGATTTTTAATAATTATTTGAATAAGTAAAAGTCCCTGTCTTGTTATTTTTATCACATTTATTCTACCAAGAATCTGACCATGGGGCCAGTGGCATTGGTTAGATCTTTTTCTTAGCTTTCCAACAACATAAAGTTCATCAGATTTGGTTTAGCCAATTTCAATCTATTGAATTTCTAAGTTGGAACCAGTATTGAAATTAAATGGATTTGGATAAATCGAATTTGAATTACCTGGGCTACGCGGGAAAGCTAAGTGGGCCGAAACGTTTAAAAACGGCCCAAGGCCAGCCCACCACGCATCCGTGCACGCGCGGGCCGCCCGACAGTGGGCTCCACCCGTCGGCGACTCATAATAGCCGAAACGGTATGTTTGAAAGTGGATCGTTGGATTAGAATGAGATCGGACGGCACTCGGGCCATCGTCGTCTCCGGCGAGATGGGTTCACCGGCACGGCGGCGGTAGGGGGTCGGAGGCTCACCGTGGCTCCGGCTAGGGTTGGGCAATGTGCTCGACGAGGTTGTGGACGACGGCGAAGCAGCCTGTAGCAGCGGCGTCGTCAGGGGCGGCCTCCTTCTCCGGCGATTGCTGCAGGGCTTCCGCGGCAGTGAGGCGTCGATTGGGCGGCGGCGGTGGCTAATCGATCATGGCGAGGTGCTTGGGGAGGTCGAGGAAGAAGAGGGGAAGCTGGTGGTGTGCTTGGATCATCAAGGGGAGGTCTCCTTTTATAGGGCGTGAGGGGTGCCGTGGGTGCTGCGGCAAGTCGACAAGGGCGCGGCGTCTCCGGTGAGCCGGGGGGCTAAGCGACGACGGGGTCGTGTTCACCACGTCAAGGCGGTACTCGCGAGCGTCAACGGCGCAGCAAATGGGGGCGTACGACGGTCGGGCGCGTCCGTGTCTCGCCGCGGCCGTGGCGGAAGGAAGCTTCCTCTCCGGCGGCGGTAGACGCTAGGGGGTGACGTGAGCGTGTCCGGCGAGCTCCGCGTGGCGAGAGAGGTACTACGGCGCGCGGATATGGTCGGGTACGGCGAGATCCGGCGAGCGCCGCGTGGACGTGTCCGTGCACCGGGTGACGTCGCCATGCCGTTGGCGGCGTACCGGGGCGTCCTGGGCGCGCGTCGTCCGGGGCTTGTCGGCGTCTCCTCGACCAACGGCGGGTACGAGGCGATCTCCCGGGATCATGGGCGACGCGTTGGACATGGTGGCCGTGGCGATGATGAAGAGAAAGAGAGGGAGGCGTGTCGTGGGCGACGTGGCCGGCATGGCCATGGCTAGGCCGTGTTTGGTCGTGTCCGGGGGTTCCAAGGCATGGGTTTGGTGTAGGAGGGTCTTGTGGTCAATGCTAGGTCAAGTGGTGAGCAAGTGGTGGCCTGGTTTGATCACATTTCAAAATTGGAGATTGTTACATATGTTTCAAAGTCTCATCTTGGCATGCTTCTATCTCTTGATCCATGATGAATTTGATATGGTGATCTTTACGAAGTTGTTCACCTTGTTGAGTACTTGGATGACATGCCAAGAGTTGGATTTGTTTGGTTTGGAAAAATTGAAATAGAGAGGCTCAAAGTAGGTACCAGACTAGAAAAGTCAGAAATGACCATGATCATATGTGATCATGTTTTCAATTTTGAAAATGGTTTGAAAAGTAAATCTTTGATTCTCAAAGTTGTATTCATTCTTTAATATCATAACACAATTATTGGTGAAGATCAAATGGGTCTAAGATCAGATTTACCAAAAATGACATAGACCTTATATTAGGGTTTTTAGGGTTTTTGTGATATTTGATTTCTTTCTCTTTTTGAGGTATTTAACTATGATGATCACTTGATCACTCTAGGGTTTTAGAGTTCATCACAAACACAAAGTAACAAACATCATGGCATAGCACTCAAAATGCACAAGTCCTATGCAGGGTACTATATGCAAGTAAAAGTTTTTGTTGGTTCTAAATTTTGGATAATTGAAATTGTTCTTCTTCCTTTATTTGAAATTTGGGATGTTACATATCGTCCACGGGGTAGTGAGGAGGCTCCGGTGCAGTAACTTCGACCACCAGCTGAGGCTCCGGTGCAGTAATTTCGATCGTCGGTGCACCAGCCGGTGAGGCCTCCGTGGAAGCCACGCTGCTTCTTCTCCGCTGCTGGCTTCCGAGATCCATTGGATGATCTTCATGCTGCGCCCGAGCTGCATCTCTTTCGGCGACTAGTACACTCACGGTTTTCTTCATCACATCCATTTCCGTTACCAACTTCGCCACAACATCCGCATCCCGATCCATCTTTCTCTTACGGCTTCCGTAACCGTACGGGTCATCTTTCTCGGGGAACCCTAGTTTCCACGAAATGTCCCCGGGCATGCCTCGTACACGTCCTCCGTGTTCGGGATTCCCGAGGGCTTTTGTCGTGGCGTCGTTCTCTCCGTTGAACCTGATCCTCCCCTCTTGAGCATCCCTCATTGCCTCAATAAGGTTTTGGGTGGGTGTAATTATTTTGCCCTGGTAAACACACTCCCCTGTCTCCGGGTTCGGCGATCCCCCATGCCCGTACCACCAGCTTTTGGCCCTTGGGTCCCATCCCTCCGTACTCGGACGGATTCCTCGCGCCCTCGGCTCGTTCTCCATCTTCTCCCACTTAGGCTGCCAAAAGCGATACCCTCCTCGGCCCCATTTTATGATTGTACTCCTTCTTGGCCGCATTTTCCTTATTTTTTTCGATAGTTCAAGGAACCGCTCCGATTTCTTTTGCTTCACAAATTCTGGCCAATCATGTTGCAGTTTCTCATATTGTCCTTTGAAATCCGGAGTCTTGCCCTGGTTGACAAAGTCATGGGCTAGATTTTGCTTGTATTTCCGGAATGCGTTGGCCATCCTAGAAAGAGCGAACTGTTTGACTAGCTTGCGCCTCTTCTTGTTTTCCGCAATCTTGTTACCCTCCTCATCGTATTTGCGGTATTCCGGAGGTAGAACGAAATGTTCCATAAGCTTGTTGAAGCAATCTTTTTTTCTCTCTCGTTCGACAAAAGTGAAACCAACACGTGCCTTCTTTGGCTCATTCCACTCCTGGCGGGTGATCGAGACGTTGTCTCTAACAACGGCTCCGCATTGGCCGACAAACTTGGTGGCGTTCTTGCTGGGCTCCGGCGGCCTGCCGGTTGCTTCGTCGACAACATCGATGGTGCATGTTTCTCCTGCTTTCATCGTCTTGGTTGCGCCACGCTTTGACGACGACGTACTCGATTTTTTCGACGATCCGGCCGAGGGCTAAAATAAGAAAGAGAGTCGCGCGCGTTAGTACACACACATTTATTCAAATCAGTTAGTTGTATCACCAGACGCTCAATATGTATATATATATATATATACCTCGGCGCCGGAGGTGGTTGCTACTTCCAATTGAAGATCGTCGTTTATCGACGTTTCTTCGGCATCATCTGCTTGCTGACGGCGCCCTTCATCTTCACACTCAAGGTTCAGATAAGAAGCGATATCATCTTCTTCTTCTCCGGTCGGCACAAAAGGAATATCGCCTTTTATGATGCCGAACATATGGTCTTCGGCGTCCGGATCATAGTTGTCCAGAATCGGGTCAGCTCTATCGTCCGCCATATGTCAGTCCTGAAAACATGTAGTCAAAACAAATTAATTGTGTATATGCCAGCATTATCACATCTCTTCTACATATAAAGAGAGAGGGCGACGAGGGAGGCGAGAGGGGGTCGACGCAGTGATCGCGTGACCGAGAGAACGGTGGTGGTGGCGAAAGGGGGACGCGGTGACCGCGTGACCGAGAGACCGGTGGCGGTGGCGAAAGGGGGACGCGGTGACCGCGTGACCGAGAGACCGGTGTGGCGGTGACCGAGAGGGCTGTGGCGGTGCCGAGGACACATAACCCTCGCCGCAGTGACCGCGTGACCGAGATCATTAAGTTTTCTTAAGTTACAGAATTTTGATCATTAAGTTATCTTAAGTTAAAATTTTGATCATTAGAATTTTTGTTAAATTTTGTTACATATTACATATTTGTTAAATTTTGTTAAGTCAAACTTTTGTTAGTGTATAAAATTTTTAGTTAAGTTAAAAAAACAAATTTTAGTAAAAATTTTAGTGATCAAAATTCTGTAACTAGCTTAAGAAAACTTAATTAGTCAGATTTCAGTTAGTTTACAATTTTAATTAACAACACGTTAATTCGTTTAAGTCAAATTATTGTAGTTCTTTTTAAGTCAAATTTTAGTTTTTTAATTTTACACAAACTTTTAACTCAAATTTTAGTTATTTTTTGTTTTAAAATTCACAAGAACAAAAACTAAAAAAAAAAAGAAAAAAAATGCCGGGGCGCTAGCTCTCCTCTCCCTCTCTCTGTCTCTCTCACACCGCGCGCGCGCGGGGGCGGCGCCGCGCCGGCCGGCCTCTCTCCTCTCTCTCTCTCTCAGGCGAGCATCTCGGCGGCGGCGAGCAGCGGCGCGCGCGGCCACGGCGCCGCGCTCTCTCTCCCTCTCCTCTCTCTCAGTACTGCGAGCGGCGGCGGCGACGTACGAGCGGCGGCGGAGACACGGACACGGGCGCGCGCGCGCGCAGGTGTGGGCGGGGCGGCGACGTACGAGACGGCGGCGGCGACGGCGAGTGCGGCGACGGAGACGGCGAGGCGCGGCAGCCTGTCGACGGCGACGGCGAGTGAGCGACGAGCGCGGCAGTGACGGCGGAGCGACGAGCGCGAGGAGGAAGAGAGAAGATCGAGAACTGATGCGCCCGCGGGGCGGCGCGATATTTATAGGGAGGCGGCTTTAGTCGCGGTTGGGGTCCCCAACCGCGACTAAAGGTAACCCTTTAGTCGCGGTTGGGGACCCCAACCGCGACTAAAGGTATTTTCGCGGGATTTGAGCGGTTCCCCGGAAAGACCCTTTAGTCGCGGTTGGGGTCCCCAACCGCGACTAAAGGTCTTTTCCAAATTTCTTTTCAATTTTCTTTTCAATTCAAAATGTTGAAAATACAAATAATATACCAAAAAAATCAGAAAAATAAAACTAATTCAATTCAAAATGTTAATAATACAAATAATATATCAAAAAATTCAGAAAAATAAAACTAATTCATTTCAAAATGTTAAAAATACAAATAATATACCAAAAAATTCATAAAAATAAAACTAATTCAATTCAAAATTTTAAAAATACAAATAATATATCAAAAAATTCAGAAAAATAGAACTAATTCAATTCAAAATGTTGAAAATACAAATAATATACCAAAAAAATCAGAAAAATAAAACTAATTCAATTCAAAATGTTAATAATACAAATAATATATCAAAAAATTCAGAAAAATAAAACTAATTCATTTCAAAATGTTAAAAATACAAATAATATACCAAAAAATTCATAAAAATAAAACTAATTCAATTCAAAATGTTAATAATACAAATAATATATCAAAAAATTCAGAAAAATAAAACTAATTCATTTCAAAATGTAAAAAATACAAATAATATACCAAAAAATTCATAAAAATAAAACTAATTCAATTCAAAAGTTCGTTGGCCCCCTCTTCCCGCCTCTTTCCGCCGACCCCCTCTTCCCTCCTCGTCTTCCCGCCATTTCTTCCCGCCATTTCTTCCCGCCAATTGTTTCCCCCCAATTTCTTCCGGCCTCTTTCTTCCCGCCAAATTTTTTCCCGCCAATTTCTTCCCGCCACTTTCTCCCCGCCTCTTTCTTCCCGCCTCCTCGTCTTCCCGCTCCCATTTTTCCCGCCATTTGTCACTACATATAGGTAGCCCGGCTTGGCCAGCATCACATCTCTACAATCTCTCATCACTCTCTCATGGCTTCCACCGCACCCACTCTAACCTACCAGCAGGTGGAGGAGCACGGTTACGAACATATTTCTTTAATACTCCCATGAACCTCTCGAAGGGGAACATATTGTGTAGAAATACAGGACCGAGAATGGAAATCTCATCGACTAGGTGAACCAGGAGGTGCGTCATAATATTGAAGAAGGATGGCGGGAACACCAACTCGAAACCGACAAGACATTGGATCACATCGTTCCGTAACCGTGGTAGAACTTCGGATTGATTACCTTCCGAGAGATTGCATTGAGGAATGCACATAGCTTCACAATGGCTACTCGAACATTTTCCGGCAGGAGCCCCTCAAAGCAATCGGAAGCAATTGCGTCATAATCACGTGGCGGTCGTGAGACTTCAGGTTTTGGAACTTTTTCTCCGCCATGTTTATTATTCCCTTTATATTGGACGAGAATCCCGACGGGACCTTCATACTGCTCGGGCATTCAAAAAAGATGACCTTCTCTTCTTTGGTCGGAGCGTAGGCGGCACGACCTTGAAACCGTTCCGGATGCGGGTCATCGGGGTCTTTCAAACTTTGCTGGTCCTCGCCGTGCTTCCTTTGTATCATTTGACTTCCCGTACACGCCCAAGAAGCTTAGGATGTTCACGCAAATATTCTTCGTAACGTGCATCACGTCGATTGCGGAGCGGACTTCTAGGACTTTCCAATATTCTAGCTCCCGGAATATAGATTTCTTCTTCCACATGGCTACGTGCCCGTCGGCTCCCTTCGGAACCGATTGTCCGCCGAGACCCTTTCCAAAGATGACTTTCAAACCCTTGACCATATCAAATACCTCAGCACCGAGTGTGTTCCGCAGGCTTCGGCCGGTGATCTGCCTTGCCGTTGTAATGCTTGCCTTTCTTTCTTACTCGGATGACCTTTCGGAAGAAATCGACGATGCCCAAGGTACACGTTCTTCTTACAATTTGGCAAATGTACACTTTCGGTCTCATGTAAGCGGTGCGTGCATGCATTGTATCCCTTATTTGACGAGTCCCGAAAGGTTACTAAGAGCAGGCCAATCGTTGATGGTTACGAAAAGCAACGCTCGTAGGTCAAATTCCTCTTCTTTGTGCTCATCCCACACACGGACACCAGGTCTGCCCCACAGCTGTAAAAGCTCATCAACTAATGGCCTTAGGTACACATCGATGTCGTTGCCGGGTTGCTTCGGACCTTGGATGAGCACCGGCATCATAATGAACTTCCGCTTCATGCACAACCAAGGAGGAAGGTTGTAGATGCATAGAGTCACGGGCCGGGTACTATGGCTGGAGCTCGCTCGCCAAAAGGATTCATGCCATCCGTACTTAGACCAAATCTTATGTTCCTTGCGTCCGCTGCAAAATCTTTGAACTCTCTGTCGATCTTTCTCCATTGCGTTCCATCTGCGGGGTGTCTCAACTCCCCGTCCGACTTACGGTCCTCTTTGTGCCATCGCAACAACTTGGCATGCTCTTTGTTCCCGAACGGACGTTTCAACCGTGGTATTATAGGAGCATACCACATCACCTTGGCGGGAACCCTCTTCCCGGGTTTCGGCCCTCAACATCGTCACCGGGGTCATCGCCTCGATCTTATAACGCAATGCGGTGCATACCGGGCATTCATTCAAATTCTCGTATTCACCGCGGTAGAGGATGCGATCGTTGATGCATGCATGTATCTTCGAACCTCTAAACCTAGAGGGCGAGACAACCTTCTTTGCTTCGTACGTAGTGGCGGGCAACTCGTTATTCTTTGGAAACATATTCTTCAACATTTTCAGCAAGTTTTCAAATGCCGAGTCAGCTACACCTGCCTGTGCCTTCCATCTCGAGCAAATCCAGTGTGCAGCCCAGCTTTTTCGGACCATCATCGCATCCGGGGTACGGCGCCTTCCCGTGATCCTCTAACATGCGATCCAAATTCTCCCTCTCTTTTTCGGTTTCGCGAGCGTCTCCGTGCATCAGCAATGGTCCGACCAAGATCATCAACGGGATCATCACGTGCCTCTTCTTCACCTTCCCCTTCACCTTCGGCATCCTCCATGAAAGTATCACCGAAATGAGAAAGATAGCTTTCATCATTGAAATCATCCCCTTCTTCATCTTCTTCCATTATAACCCCTCTTTCTCCATGCTTGGTCCAACAATTATAGCTTGGCATGAAACCGTGCCGAAGCAGGTGCATGTGAACATCTCTTGAGGAAGAGTAACCCTTCCGATTCTTACACTTAACACATGGACAGATAACAAAACCCCCCGCTTGTTCGCATTAGCCACTACGAGGAAATCTTTCAAACCCGTACTCGAACTCGCCGGAGAGTCGGTTACCGTACATCCATTGCCGATTCATCCGCATTATTATAATATAAAATATATAATTAACCATCATGCATTTGTTAAACTAACTAGCTACAAACAATATAAATTAAACAATGAACTACACACACATGCATATTTTATCAATGACACATCAAAGGTTCAAGTTGCTAACCGCGATCGAGGAGGAAAAAATAAATGAGAAAGCTCAAGTGTGACTCCAACACTTCATATCATGTTTGTTTCATGCTCTTGGGGCATTTCATCAAACACCTTATGTGCATAAGAGGAACCAAAAGCAAACCTAACACTCACTTGTGAAGTTTGTGAAGAGAATGGCTCCAAATGGCTAAGTGTTGGCTGCTCGGATGGGTATATATAGGGGAGGGGCTTTAGTCCCGGTTGGGCTGGCCAACCGCGACTAAAGGCCTTCGAGCACCTTTAGTCGCGGTTGGGCTGGCCAACCGCGACTAAAGCCTCCCACGTGCACCGGCTGGCCACCGTGCGCCACGGGCCCGGAGCCTTTGGTCGCGGTTCGCCACACGAACCGCGACTAAAGACCCCATTAGTCGCGGTTCCTTTACCTTCGCGACTTATGGGGCTTCCCGGAAGCCTGTTTTTCCACCAGTGTGCCGATCACCTTTATTTTAGGTAGAAATTAGTCTGCATTCTTTCTTTCCACCTCTGCTTTTTTTTGGTGTTGAATCAAAGGTTACCATTTAGAATTTCTGATTCAGGTAATGTGATAGATAAAGTTTAACATTCTTCCTCAAATTTTTAATTTGCGTCTGTGCCATTATTTTTTGTTTCTTCTAAGAAAAACATGATTATTTATGATAAATGGAAGATTATGCTTCATAGCTTCTTCCACTTTGTATTGTCTTTGATAAAGAAAGGCCAGTCTTTAGGATGCAAAAGGTTGTCTTCTTCTTGTTACTTCCTTATTAACTGTTTCTGTAATCCTTATGAATTTTTATTTTTGTTCTACTTGGAACAGAGAAAAATGCTGTTATGGAGCTTTTACGCTACACGTGCAGCGGGAAGTTGACTACAACTGATCCCGCTTTTCTGCTCGACATCCTGATGGCTGCAGAAAAATTGAAGGTTCCCACTTGCATGAGGCATTGCAGTGAGATACTCTCAAGCTTGCCTATGACAACAGAATCTGCACTGCTCTACATAGAGCATCCTTGCTCAAATTCATCGGCTCCTGAGGTCCAGCGTGCGATGGGCGTAGCAAAGGAATTCCTTGCCAACAAATACAGGGATTTTTTTTTTGCGAATAGGACACTGGCAGGGATTTTGACAAGTTAGTGATCCGGCCCCATTGGATGGATCCGTGAATAATTTTCTTTTTTGAGAAAATGTAGATCGATATTGATGCTGTGATAATTCTTGGTTTAACGATGCCTTGGACTCGGCTCGGTTCCGTATTTATATAGGCCAACATTGGCAGAGATTTACATAGTTGTTACAAGAGATAGAGAGAGGGAAAACCGCACAAGATCTTTATCTACAGATGCTTGGCGTGAACATAAAGATAGAAACAACTTAGCTCTATCTAACTAACTATTCTATCTCTAACATCCCTCCTCGATCACAACCTTTCCTAAGGTTGAGATTGTTTTTAAAAGCTTCAAACTGCCGTGTTGGTAGAGCCTTTGTGAATCCATCTGCCACCTAATCTTGAGAAGGGATGAATCTGATCTCGAGCAATTTCTTTGCTACTCTCTCCCTTACAAAATGAAAATCTATCTCTATATGCTTTGTTCTTGCATGAAAAACAGGATTGGCTGAGAGATATGTTGCTCCCATGTTGTCACACCATAAACATGAAATTTTCTCTCTATGAACACCGAGTTCCTTCAATAATGACTCTAACCAAATAACTTCTGCAGTAGCATTTGCTAATGCTTTGTATTCAGCCTCAGTGCTTGATCTTGAGACTGTTTCCTGTTTTCTAGCACTCCAAGAAATTAGATTAGGTCCAAAAAATACTGCAAATCCTCCTGTTGATCTTCTATCATCAACACAGTCTGCCCAATCAGCATCTGAGAAGGCACTTACTAATGTAGAGAAGGATCTCTTAAAACTTAACCCAAGTGTCGAGGGTGCTCCTCGGCAATGCCCTCCGATAGGGGCTTAGGGTTGATGGAATCCTGCAAGCTGACACGAGACATCGGTTCACAGACAAGCGGGGAGAGCGATTTACCCAGGTTCGGGGCCCTCGATGAGGTAAAACCCTTACGTCCTGCCTGTCTGTTCTTAATTATGATGATAATGGGTTACAATGGGGTGGCGAATAGTTCGGCTGAGATCTCGTCGAGATGGCTAATCGCTAGGGTGACCTAGCTCTAAGCTTCTGTTGGCTAAGATTGCTAAGATTGATTGTGTTCCTCGACAGCCCCTCTCCTGGCCTTTATATAGGAGGTCAGGTCTCAAGAGGCCTAGTCGAGTACGACTAGGTTTATAGTAGATCTATCTCTAGACTTTCCTTGTTCGGCTCCTTCCGAGTCTTGTACTCCAAGATATCTTCCGTCGCATTGCTTTAGCGGCCCATCTCGCCACCGAGTACCTTCATGGGCCTCCAGCTAGGAAACATAGGGTAGGGCAACATTGGTTACCCGAAGGGTAATGCCACGTCAGTAGCCCCCGAGTGTCTAGCCGAAGGTAGTTCGGGTAGAGACTAAAGCATGTCTCCTCCCAAGATTCTTCTCTTGATTGTCCTTGAATCCGCATCATCTTCTTCTGTCGGGTGCGCGTCAGCGCTCTCGATGGGAGTAGCCCCCGAGTCTA
Source organism: Lolium rigidum (assembly GCF_022539505.1). NCBI lineage: Eukaryota > Viridiplantae > Streptophyta > Magnoliopsida > Poales > Poaceae > Lolium > Lolium rigidum. Next base: position 98,924 of record NW_025899820.1, read on the forward strand.
GGTACGGATGCTTGCAATCCGTGCGTAGACTCAAGTTGTGCCACTCGAACATTTTTCTCTGTCGAAGTTTGTTTGCAGGTCTTCGTAGATCATCCGATATATTTTCCTTATGCAAGGGATGATAAGTAACGTGCCCAACTTTTGTTGGTTAACTGCCGATGACAAAACAACGTTACCCTACACAGAATCAAGTCCCCGGGCATGATCCTGGAGTGCGAAAAAAGTTATGTCGGGTGCGCGTCCAGCGCTCCCGATGGGAGTAGCCCCCGAGTCTGGGCACGGGCGCTTGCGCCCGTGTGCAGGCTCGAGTCAAGTTTTTCCTTTGAGACCTCATTTTGTCGGGTGCGCGTCCAGCGCTCCCGATGGGAGTAGCCCCCGAGTCTAGGTGTAGATGCTTTGCAATCTGTGCATAGACTTCAAATTAAGCATCCGATAGCTTTTTATTCCTTCGTGTGCAATCATTTCACATGACGTCATTGATGACGTTTTACTGACACCTCGATTCTGACTGATAAGATGCGACCCGTCGGCCCTTTTTTCGAGCAATTCCTGCTCCTCTTACGCAGTTACCGAGGCACCTCCTCGATTTCTGCAACCATTAACTGAAGAAAAAGGTCCTCTTAGCAGTACGGGGCCTTCCTTAAATTTCCCAAAGGATGAAAATCCCTAATCTTCCCCTTCATTTGTCATAACATCCCTTCGTCGTCCTTCCTCTTCTCCCTTTCGCAACTGTTGCGCCGCCACCACTGCTTTCCAGTTTTTCTCAGATCTTGCGATGGTGAAGAAGAAGAACCCTAGCGCCGCCGCCAGTTCCACGAGCGGTGGCGACGCCACCAAATCTTCCTCGATTCTTCCGAAGGAGGGTGCCTCAAACGCTCCTCCGCCAGCTCCGGCGCCGCCAGCGCCACCAAGCTCAGTAACCAAGCCCGGAGATTGGATAGCTTCAACCGTCACCAAGTCGTGACGAGAAGAGATCCCGAAGCCTGGGATTGATCTCCTCCGATGAAGGGAATGTGATCTTTCCAGGTGTGATTTCTCGGCCTAATCCCCCTACTGGCTTTACCGTGATGTTCTTGTCGTTCTTATATCGGGGTCTTTCGCTTCTCGCTCATGAATTCCTCCTCCACCTCTTGCGAATTTACGAGATCCAATTATGGCAACTTACTCCCAACTCAATCGTTCACGTTGCTGTGTTCATCACCCTTTGCGAGGCATTTCTGGGCATTAAGCCTCATTTTGGGTTGTGGAAAAAGATCTTCTATGTGAAGAGATACAGCAGTAGTAACGGATCCTTCGTCACCGGAGGAGTGGGATTTGTAGCTCGTTCGGATGTTAATTACTTCAATTTCCCAATGCGAGAATCCGTGCAAGGGTGGAGACTGAAATGGTTTTACGTCAAGGATTCCTTGTCACCCGAATCCCAGCTTCCTTGCTTTTCCGATGTCCTTGAAGCCAAGCCTAAGAATTCTTGGAAGAATATTCTCTCTCCCGACGAAAGAGTAGCAGCCGATGAACTATTTGCAAAATTTCTTCGGATCAAGGAAGCTGATGGCCAAACCATGGTCGGCACAGAGGTAGCGGCCGTGTTTCTGAAACGTCGAGTTCAACCAGTCGTGGCCAGAGTTCGCCCGATGTGGTTGTATTCGGGTCCAAAGGATGAGACCAGGATTAATGCTGCCGAACTGTCGGAAAAGGAACTGCTCGATGAAGTCCGTCGCCTTACTTTCTTTAGTCAAGAGGACTCGATCCCATTGACATCTTCTTACACTCCTTTTGATGCCGAACATCCACCGCCGGAGGTAACTTCCCTTTTGAAATTCTTATTATACTACTCTCACTTAGTCAACATAAGCATCATTGTTCTCATTCGTTTTTCCCTTCGACAGATCCTCGTAGACCCTGAAGTTTTACATGATTCGCCAAACGATACCTCTGAAGGAAGAGGCTCTTCAGTACCTGTGGATTTTCATACTGTCAAGCATGTTGGCCCAGAGTGCGATCATGACGATCCAATAGAATCCAAAACTGTTCACACCGATCTTCCTCCCTCAGCTGATGATGCTTGCGACACAGAGGGATCAGTGTGTGACGATGACGCTGATCATGATGCCTTTGTTAATGCAGCTATGGAGGCGACCAGGGCTTCGCCCGCGAAGAGATCGACCGGCGGCTTTGCCGATGAAGACGATCTCTTCGACATGTAAGCGCTTTCTTCCCCGATGCCATAGCTTGTCCCTTTATACCTCGCATTCTTTTCGTAACTTCTGTCGACCATTTCCCCTTTTTTTTTAGTGATGAAGGTTTCGCCGAGCCTCCGCCTAAGAAGGCCAGATCTGATGCTATTCCGCCAGTCGCTGCTGCTTCTGAAGCTTCAGCTCCTAAGGCGGCTGCCACGGCTCAGGCATCGACTGCTTCTTCCCTTTCAAAAGGAAAAGATGCTCCTGCCGCCACCACGACTCCTCCTTCTGTAAGTCCTTTTAAAATACATCATGAATTTCCTGGAATGTGCTTTTTCTGACAATTCTTTGCAAAACATCCTTTTTCCCTTAAGGATCTCCGAGGTGTTATTTCCTCTTTGGAGGCTTTCGCTTCCCAGTTCACTTCTATAGAGGCAGATGATGGCGTGTAGTTGACACGTTCGTTGGGAACCCTGATGCGTGTAATTGACACGTCCGTTGGGAACCCCAAGAGGAAGGTGTGATGCGCACAGCGGCAAGTTTCCCTCAGTAAGAAACCAAGGTTTAATCGAACCAGTAGGAGTCAAGAAGCACGTTGAAGGTTGATGGCGGCGGGATGTAGTGCGGCGCAACACCGGAGATTCCGGCGCCAACGTGGAACCTGCACAACACAACCAAAGTACTTTGCCCCAACGAAACAGGTGAGGTTGTCAATCTCACCGGCTTGCCGTAACAAAGGATAAACCGTATTGTGTGGAAGATGATTGTTTGCAGAGAAAACAAGTAAAACAAGTATTGCGAGCAGATTTGTATTTCAAGTATAAAAGAATGGACCGGGGTCCACAGTTCACTAGAGGTGTCTCTCCCATAAGATAAAAGCATGTTGGGTGAACAAATTACAGTCGGGCAATTGACAAATAGAGAGGGCATAACAATGCACATACATGTCATGATAAATATAGTGAGATTTAATTGGGCATTACGACAAAGTACATAGACCGCCATCCAACTGCATCTATGCCTAAAAAGTCCACCTTCAGGTTATCATCCGAACCCCCTCCAGTATTAAGTTGCTAACAACGAGACAATTGCATTAAGTATTGCGCGTAATGTAATCAATAACTACATCCTCGGACATAGCATCAATGTTTTATCCCTAGTGGCAACAAGCACATCCATAACCTTAGGGGTTTCTGTCACTCCCGCAGTTCACGGAGACATGAACCCACTATCGAGCATAAATACTCCCTCTTGGAGTTACTAGCATCAACTTGGACAGAGCCTCTACTAATAACGGAGAGCATGCAAGATCATAAACAACACATAGGTAATAACTTGATAATTAACATAACATGGTATTCTCTATCCATCGGATCCCGACAAACACAACATATAGAATTACAGATAGATGATCTTGATCATGTTAGGCAGCTCACAAGATCCAACAATGAAGCACAATGAGCAGAAGACAACCATCTAGCTACTGGTATGGACCCATAGTCCAGGGGTGAACTACTCACTCATCACTCCGGAGGCGACCATGGCGGTGAAGAGTCCTCCGGGAGATGAATCCCCTCTCCGGCAGGGTGCCGAAGGAGATCTCCAGAATCCCCCGAGATGGGATTGGCGGCGGCGGCGTCTCTGGAAGGTTTTCCGTATCGTGGCTCTCGGTACTGGGGGTTTCGCGACGGAGGCTTTAAGTAGGCGGAAGGGCAACGTGGGGGGCCACACGAGGGCCCCACGCCATAGGTCGGCGCGGCCGGGGCCAGGGCCGCGCCGCCCTATGGTGGCGGCACCTCGTGGCCCCACTTCGACTCCTCTTCGGTCTTCCGGAAGCTTCGTGGCAAAATAGGACCCTGGGCGTTGATTTCGTCCAATTCCGAGAATATTTCGTTACTAGGATTTCTGAAACCAAAAACAGCAGAAAACAGACAATCGGCTCTTCGACATCTTGTTAATAGGTTAGTTCCGGAAAATGCACGAATATGACATAAAGTGTGCATAAAACATGTAGATATCATCAATAATGTGGCATGGAACATAAGAAATTATCGATACGTTGGAGACGTATCAGCATCCCCAAGCTTAGTTCCGCTCGTCCCGAGCGGGTAAAACGATAACAAAGATAATTTCTGAAGTGACATGCCATCATAACCTTGATCATACTATTTGTAAACATATGTAATGAATGCAGCGATCAAAACAATGGTAATGACATGAGTAAACAAGTGAATCATAAAGCAAAGACTTTTCATGAATAGTACTTCAAGACAAGCATCAATAAGTCTTGCATAAGAGTTAACTCATAAAGCAATAAATCAAAGTAAAGGTATTGAAGCAACACAAAGGAAGATTAAGTTTCAGCGGTTGCTTTCAACTTGTAACATGTATATCTCATGGATAATTGTCAACATAGAGTAATATAACAAGTGCAATATGCAAGTATGTAGGAATCAATGCACAGTTCACACAAGTGTTTGCTTCTTGAGGTGGAGAGAAATAGGTGAACTGACTCAACATAAAAGTAAAAAGAATGGTCCTTCAAAGAGGAAAGCATCGATTGCTATATTTGTGCTAGAGCTTTTATTTTGAAAACATGAAACAATTTTGTCAACGGTAGTAATAAAGCATATGAGTTATGTAAATTATATCTTACAAGTTGCAAGCCTCATGCATAGTATACTAATAGTGCCCGCACCTTGTCCTAATTAGCTTGGACTACCGGATCATCGCAATACACATGTTTTAACCAAGTGTCACAATGGGGTACCTCCATGCCGCCCGTACAAAGGTCTAAGGAGAAAGCTCGCATTTTGGATTTCTCGCTTTTGATTATTCTCAACTTAGACATCCATACCGGGACAACATGGACAACAGATAATGGACTCCTCTTTAATGCATAAGCATGTGGCAACAATTATTATTCTCATATGAGATTGAGGATATATGTCCAAAACTGAAACTTCCACCATGAATCATGGCTTTAGTTAGCGGCCCAATGTTCTTCTCTAACAATATGCATGCTCCAACAATTAAGGTGGTAGATCTCTCTTACTTCAGACAAGACGGACATGCATAGCAACTCACATGATATTCAACAAAGAGTAGTTGATGGCGTCCCCAGAAGCATGGTTATCGCACAACAAGCAACTTAATAAGAGATAAAGTGCATAAGTACATATTCAATACCACAATAGTTTTTAGGCTATTTGTCCCATGAGCTATATATTACAAAGGTGAATGATGGAATTTTTAAAGGTAGCACTCAAGCAATTTACTTTGGAATGGCGGATAAATACCATGTAGTAGGTAGGTATGGTGGACACAAATGGCATAGTGGTTGGCTCAAGGATTTTGGATGCATGAGAAGTATTCCCTCTCGATACAAGGTTTAGGCTAGCAAGGTTATTTGAAACAAACACAAGGATGAACGGTGCAGCAAAACTCACATAAAAGACATATTGTAAATATTATAAGACTCTACACCGTCTTCCTTGTTGTTCAAAACTCAATACTAGATATTATCTAGACTCTAGAGAAACCAAATATGCAAACCAAATTAGCAAGCTCTAGGTGTTTCTTCATTAATGGGTGCAAAGTATATGATGCAAGAGCTTAAACATGAGCACAACAATTGCCAAGTATCAAATTATCCAAGACATTTTAGAGTTACTACATGTAGCATTTTCCAATTCCAACCATATAACAATTTAACGAAGAAGAAACTTCGCCATGAATACTATGAGTAAAGCCTAAGGACATACTTGTCCATATGCTACAGCGGAGCGTGTCTCTCTCCCACAAAGTGAATGCTAGGATCCATTTTATTCAAACAAAACAAAAATCAAAAACAAACCGACGCTCCAAGCAAAGTGCATAAGATGTGGCCGAATAAAAATATAGTTTCAGGGGAGGAACCTGATAATGTTGTCGATGAAGAAGGGGATGCCTTGGGCATCCCCAAGCTTAGACGCTTGAGTCTTCTTAGAATATGCAGGGGTGAACCACCGGGGCATCCCCAAGCTTAGAGCTTTCACTCTCCTTGATCATATTGCATCATACTCCTCTCTTGATCCTTGAAAACTTCCTCCACACCAAACTCGAAACAACTCATTAGAGGGTTAGTGCACAATAAAAATTAACATGTTCAGAGGTGACACATTCATTCTTAACACTTCTGGACATTGCATAAAGCTACTGGACATTAATGGATCAAACAAATTCATCCAACATAGCAAAAGAGGCAATGCGAAATAAAAGGCAGAATCTGTCAAAACAGAACAGTCCGTAAAGATGGATTTTATTAAGGCACCAGACTTGCTCAAATGAAAATTCCCAAATTGAATGAAAGTTGCGTACATATCTGAGGATCACTCACGTAAATTGGCTTAATTTTCTGAGTTACCTACAGAGAATTAGACCCAGATTCGTGACAGCAAAGAAATCTGTTTCTGCGCGAGTAATCCAAATCTAGTATTTACTTTACTATCAAAGACTTTACTTGGCACAACAAAACATAAAACTAAGATAAGGAGAGGTTGCTACAGTAGTAAACAACTTCCAAGACTCAAATATAAAACAAAAATACTGTAGTAAAAACATGGGTTGTCTCCCATTAGCGCTTTTTTAACGCCTTTCAGCCTAGGCGCGAAAGTGTATATCAAGTAACATCAAGAGATGAAGCATCAACATCATAATTTGTTCTAATGATAGAATCATAAGGTAACTTCATTCTCTTTCTAGGGAAGTGTTCCATACCTTTCTTGAGAGGAAATTGATATTTAATATTACCTTCCTTCATATCAATAGTAGCACCAACGGTTCGAAGAAAAGGTCTTCCCAATATAATGGGGCAAGATGCATTGCATTCAATATCCAAGACAACAAAATCAACAGGGACAAGGTTATTGTTAACCATAACATGAACATTATCAACTCTCCCCAAAGGTTTCTTCTTAGCATTATCAGCGAGATTAACATCCAAATAACAATTTTTCAATGGTGACAAGTCAAGCATATCATAGACTTTCTTAGGCATAACAGAAATACTTGCACCAAGATCACATAAAGCATTACAATCAAAATCTTTGACCCTCATTTTAATGATGGGTTCCCAACCATCCTCTAGATTTCTAGGAATAGAAGTTTCAAGTTTTAGTTTCTCTTCTCTAGCTTTTATGAGAGCATTTGTAATATGTTTTGTGAAAGCCAAGTTTACAGCGCTAGCGTTGGGACTTTTAGCAAGTTTTTGTAAGAACTTTATAACTTCAGAGATGTGGCAATCATCAAAATCTAAATCATTACAATCTAAAGCAATGGGATTATCATCCCCAAGGTTGGAAAAAATTTCAGCAGTTTTATCACAGACAGTTTCAGCAGTTTTAGCAGTTTCAGGTAATTTTGCGCGCTTTGCACTAGGAGTAGAAACATTGCCAACACCAATTATTTTACCATTGATAGTAGGAGGTGCAGAAACATGTGAATCATTAGCATTGCTAGTGGTGGTAATAGTCCAAACTTTAGCTACATTTTTTTCTTTAGCTAGTTTTTCATTTTCTTCTCTATCCCACCTAGCACGCAGTTCAGCCATTAATCTTATATTCTCATTAATTCTAACTTGGATGGCATTTGCTGTAGTAACAATTTTATTTTCAATATCCCTATTAGGCATAACTTTCGATTTCAAAAGATCAACATCGGAGGCAAGACTATCAACCTTAGAAGCAAGAATATCAATTTTATTGAGCTTTTCCTCAACGATTTGTTAAAGGCAGTTTGTGTACTAATAAATTCTTTAAGCATAGCTTCAAGTCCAGGGGGTGTGTTCCTATTATTGTTGTAAGAATTCCCATAAGAATTAGCATAACCGTTACCATTATTATAAGGATATGGCCTATAGTTATTACTAGAATTGTTCCGATAAGCATTGTTGTTGAAATTATTATTTTTAATGAAGTTTACATCAACATGTTTTTCTTGGGCAACCAATGAAGCTAACGGAACATTATTAGGATCAACATTAGTCCTATCATTCACAAGCATAGACATAATAACATCAATCTTATCATTCAAGGAAGAGGATTCTTCAACAGAATTTACCTTCTTACCTTGTGGAGCCCTTTCCGTGTGCCATTCAGAGTAATTAACCATCATATTATCAAGGAGCTTTGTTGCTTCACCAAGAGTGATGGACATAAAGGTACCTCCAGCAGCTGAATCCAATAAATTCCGCGAAGAAAAATTTAGTCCTGCATAGAAGGTTTGGATGATCATCCAAGTAGTCAGTCCATGGGTTGGGCAATTTTTAACCAAAGATTTCATTCTTTCCCAAGCTTGAGCAACATGTTCATTATCCAATTGTTTAAAATTCATTATGCTACTCCTCAAAGATATAATTTTAGCAGGGGGATAATATCTACCAATAAAAGCATCCTTGCATTTAGTCCAGGAATCAATACTATTCTTAGGCAGAGATAGCAACCAATCTTTAGCTCTTCCTCTTAATGAGAAAGGAAACAATTTCAATTTTATAATGTCACCATCTACATCTTTGTACTTTTGCATTTCACACAATTCAACAAAATTATTGAGATGGGCAGCAGCATCATCAGAACTAACACTGAAAATTGCTCTCGCATAACAAGATTCAAGTAAAGCAGGTTTAATTTCAAAGAATTCCGCTGTAGTAGCAGGTGGAGCAATAGGTGTGCATAGGAAATCATTATTATTTGTGGTTGTGAAGTCACACAACTTAGTATTTTCAGGGGTGGCCATTTTAGCAGTAGTAAATAAAACAAACTAGATAAAGTAAATGCAAGTAACTAATTTTTTGTGTTTTTGATATAGCAAACAAGACAGTAAATAAAGTAAAACTAGCAACTAATTTTTTTGTGTTTTGATATAATGCAGCAAACAAAGTAGTAAATAAAATAAAGCAAGACAAAAACAAAGTAAAGAGATTGGGAAGTGGAGACTCCCCTTGCAGCGTGTCTTGATCTCCCCGACAACGGCGCCGTAAATTTGCTTGATGGGTGTAATTGACACGTCCGTTGGGAACCCCAAGAGGAAGGTGTGATGCGCACAGCGGCAAGTTTCCCTCGCAAGAAACCAAGGTTTAATCGAACCAGTAGGAGTCAAGAAGCACGTTGAAGGTTGATGGTGGCGGGATGTAGTGCGGCGCAACACCGGAGATTCGGCGCCAACGTGGAACCCGCACAACACAACCAAAGTACTTTGCCCCAACGAAACAAGTGAGGTTGTCAATCTCACCGGCTTGCTGTAACAAAGGATTAACCGTATTGTGTGGAAGATGATTGTTTGCGAGAGAAAACAAGTAAAACAAGTATTGCAGCAGATTTGTATTTCAGTATAAAAGAATGGACCGGGGTCCACAGTTCACTAGAGATGTCTCTCCCATAAGATAAAAGCATGTTGGGTGAACAAATTACAGTCGGGCAATTGACAAATAGAGAGGGCATAACAATGCACATACATGTCATGATAAATATAGTGAGATTTAATTGGGCATTACGACAAAGTACATAGACCGCCATCCAACCGCATCTATGCCTAAAAAGTCCACCTTTAGGTTATCATCCGAACCCCTCCAAGTATTAAGTTGCTAACAACGGACAATTGCATTAAGTATTGCGCGTAATGTAATCAATAACTACATCCTCGGACATAGCATCAATGTGTTATCCCTAGTGGCAACAGGACATCCATAACCTTAGGGGTTTCTGTCACTCCCCTGCATTCACGGAGACATGAACCCACTATCGAGCATAAATACTCCCTCTTGGAGTTACTAGCATCAACTTGGCCGAGCCTCTACTAATAACGGAGAGCATGCAAGATCATAAACAACACATAGGTAATAACTTGATAATTAACATAACATGGTATTCTCTATCCATCGGATCCCGACAAACACAACATATAGAATTACGGATAGATGATCTTGATCATGTTAGGCAGCTCACAAGATCCAACAATGAAGCACAATGAGGAGAAGACAACCATCTAGCTACTGCTATGGACCCATAGTCCAGGGGTGAACTACTCACTCATCACTCCGGAGGCGACCATGGCGGTGAAGAGTCCTCCGGGAGATGAATCCCCTCTCCGGCAGGGTGCCGGAGGAGATCTCCGGAATCCCCCGAGATGGGATTGGCGGCGGCGGCGTCTCCGGAAGGTTTTCCGTATCGTGGCTCTCGGTACCGGGGGTTTCGCGACGGAGGCTTTAAGTAGGCGGAAGGGCAACGTGGGGGCCACACGAGGGCCCCACGCCATAGGTCGGCGCGGCCGGGGCCCGGGCCGCGCCGCCCTATGGTGGCGGCACCTCGTGGCCCCACTTCGACTCCTCTTCGGTCTTCCGGAAGCTTCGTGGCAAAATAGGACCCCGGGCGTTGATTTCGTCCAATTCCGAGAATATTTCGTTACTAGGATTTCTGAAACCAAAAACAGCAGAAAACAAAGAATCGGCTCTTCGGCATCTTGTTAATAGGTTAGTTCCAGAAAATGCACGAATATGACATAAAGTGTGCATAAAACATGTAGATATCATCAATAATGTGGCATGGACCATAAGAAATTATCGATACGTTGGAGACGTATCAAACCCCAAGAGGAAGGTGTGATGCGCACAGCAGCAAGTTTTCCCTCAGAAAGAAACCAAGGTTTATCGAACCAGGAGGAGCCAATAAGCACGTTGAAGGTTGATGGCGGAGGAGTGTAGTGCGGCGCAACACCAGGGATTCCGGCGCCAACGTGGAACCTGCACAACACAATCACAGAACTTTGCCCCAACGTAACAGCGAGGTTGTCAATCTCACCGGCTTGCTCGTAAACAAAGGATTAGATGTATAGTGTGGATGATGATGTTTGTTTGCGAAGAACAAGTAAAGAACAATTGCGGATGTAAAGAATAGGACCGGGGTCCACAGTTCACTAGTGGTGTCTCTCCCATAAGATAGCAGATGTTGGGTGAACAAATTACAGTTGGGCAATTGACAAATAAAGAAGGCATAACAATGCACATACATATATCATGATGAGTACTATGAGATTTAATCAGGGCATTACGACAAAGTACATAGACCGCTATCCAGACATGCATCTATGCCTAAAAAGTACACCTTCGAGGTTATCATCCGAACCCCTCCAAGTATTAAGTTGTAAACAACGGACAATTGCATTAAGTATGGTGCGTAATGTAATCAACACAAATATCCTTAGACAAAGCATCGATGTTTTATCCCTAGTGGCAACAAGACATCCACAACCTTAGAACTTTCCGTCACTCGTCCCGCATTTAATGGAGGCATGAACCCACTATCGAGCATAAATACTCCCTCTTGGAGTCACAAGTATCAACTTGGCCAGAGCCTCTACTAGCAACGGAGAGCATGCAAGAACATAAATAACATATACTCCCTCTGTTCCATTCTATAGTGCCTATAGTTTTTTGGCACGGAAATTAGCGCAAGAGTATTTTCTACACAAGACCCCTAGCTAAACGATTTGAGATCAACGTAAAATTTGGGAAATCCATATCTTCCTAACTTACCATAATAAATTTGGGAGCTGAACGATTTGGGAGCTGAACGAGGAGGGGGTAATTGAAAAAAAGCTAAGCTACAACCTTATATTCTGAAACAAATGCCAAAAATCTATAGGCACTATAGAAAGGAACGGAGGGAGTATGATAGATTGATAATCAACTTGACATAGTATTCAATATTCATTGGATCCCAACAAACACAACATGAAGGATTACAAATAGATGATCTTGATCATGATAGGCAGCTCACAAGATCTAACATGATAACACAATGAGGAGAAGACAACCATCTAGCTACTGCTATGGACCCATAGTCCAGGGGTGAACTACTCACACATCGATCCGGAGGCGATCATGGCGATGAAGAGACCTCCGGGAGATGATTCCCCTCTCCGGCAGGGTGCCGGACGTGATCTCCTGAATCCCCCGAGATGGGATTGGCGGCGGCGGCGTCTCTGGAAGGTTTTCCGTATCGTGGCTCTCGGTACTGGGGGTTTCGCGGACTATATGTAGGCGGAAGGGCAGGTCAGGGAGCCACACGAGGGGCCCACACAGCAGGCCGGCGCGGCCAAGGCCCAGGCCGCGCTGCCCTGGTGTCTGGCCACCTCGTGGCTCCACTTCGTCTCTCCTTCGGACTTCTGGAAGCTTCGTGGAAAAATAGGCCCCTGGGCGTTGATTTCGTCCAATTCCGAGAATATTTCCTTACTAGGATTTCTGAAACCAAAAACAGCAGAAAACAACGAATCGGCTCTTCGGCATCTCATCAATAGGTTAGTGCCGGAAAATGCATAATAATGACATATAATGTGTAGAAAACATGTGAGTATCATCATAAAAGTAGCATGGACCATAAGAAATTATAGATACGTTTGAGACGTATCAAGCATCCCCAAGCTTAGTTCCTACTCGCCCTCGAGTAGGTAAACGATAACAAAGATAATTTCCGAAGTGACATGCTATCATAATCTTGATCATACTATTGTAAAGCATATGAGATGAATGCAGTGATTCGAAGCAATGATGAAGATAATGAGTAAACTAATGAATCATATAGCAAAGACTTTTCATGAATAATACTTTCAAGACAAGCATCAATAAGACTTGCATAAGAGTTAGTCATAAAGCAATAAATTCAAAGTAAAGGCATTGAAGCAACACAAAGGAAGATAAAGTTTCAGCGATTGCTTTCAACTTCAACATATTTATCTCATGGATAATTGTCAACACAAAGCAATATAACAAGTGCAATAGGTAAACATGTAAGAATCAATGCACACAGTTGATACAAGTGTTTGCTTCTGGGATAGAAAGAATAGGCAAACTGTCTCAACAATAAAGTAGAAGATAGGCCCTTCGCAGAGGGAAGCATTGATTACTATATTTGTGCTAGAGCTTTTCATTTTGAAAACAAGAAACAATTTTGTCAACGGTAGTAATAAAGCATATGTGTTATGTATAAGATATCTCATAAGTTGCAAGCCTCATGCATAGTATACTAATAGTGCTCGCACCTTGTCCTAATTAGCTTGGATTAACACGGATTATCATTGCATAGCATATGTTTCAACCAAGTGTCACAAAGGGGTACCTCTATGCCGCATGTACAAAGGTCTAAGGAGAAAGCTCGCATTGGATTTCTCGCTTTTGATTATTCTCAACTTAGACATCCATACCGGGACAACATAGACAACAGATAATAGACTCCTCTTTAATGCATAAGCATTCGACAACAGTTAATATTCTCATAAGAGATTGAGGATTAGCTGTCCACACTGAAACTTCCACCATGAATCATGGCTTTAGTTAGCGGCTCAATGTTCTTCTCTAACATTATGCATACTCAAACCACATGATATTCTCCCTTACTTCAGACAAGACGAACATGCATAGGAACTCACATGATATTCAACAAAGGTAAAAGTTGATGGCGTCCCCAGAAACATGGTTACCGCTCAACAAGCAACTTATTAAGAAATAAGACACATACGTACATATTCTTCACCACGATAGTTTTTAAGGCTATTTTGTCCCATGAGCTATATATTGTAAAGGTAAAGAATGGAAATTTTAAAGGTAGCACTCAAGTAATGTACTTTGGAATGGCGGAGAAATACCATGTGGTAGGTAGGTATGGTGGACACAAATGGCATAGTAGTTGGCTCAAGGATTTGGATGCACGAGAAAAATTCCTCTCAATACAAGGCTAGGCTAGCAAGGTTGTTTGAAGCAAACTCAAGTATAAAAGGTGCAGCAAAGCTCACATATGAACATATTGTAACTATTATAAGACTTTACATTGTCTCCTTGTTGTTCAAACACCTTAACCAGAAAATATCTAGACTCTAGAGATCAATCATGCAAACCAAATTTTAACAAGCTCTATGTAGTTATTCATTAATGGGTACAAGGTACATGATGCAAGAGCTTAAACATGATCTATATGAGCACAAAAATTGCCAAGTATCACATTATTCAAGACATTAAACCATTTACCACATGCGGCATTTTCCGTTTCCAACCATATAACAATGAATGAAGTAGTTCAAATTTCGCAATGAACATTAAAGATGAAGCTAAGAACATATGTGTTCATACGAAACAGCGGAGCGTGTCTCTCTCCCACACAAAGAATGCTAGGATCCGATCTTATTCAAAAAAAACAAAAACAAAAACAAAAGCAAACAGACGCTCCAAGTAAAACACATAAGATGTGACGGAATAAAAATATAGTTTCACTAGTGGAACCTGATAAGTTGTCGATGAAGAAGGGATGCCTTGGGCATCCCCAAGCTTAGACGCTTGAGTCTTCTTAAAATATGCAGGGATGAACCACGGGGGCATCCCCAAGCTTTGACTTTTCACTCTCCTTGATCATATTGTATCATCCTCCTCTCTTGACCCTTGAAAACTTCCTCCACACCAAACTCGAAACAACTCATTAGAGGGTTAGTGCATAATCAAAAATTCACATGTTCAGAGGTGACATAATCATTCTTAACACTTCTGGACATTACACAAAGCTACTGGACATTAATGGAACAAATAAATACATCCAACATAGCAAAACAGGCAATGCGAAATAAAAGGCAGAATCTGTCAAAACAGAACAGTTCGTAAAGACGAATTTTATTGAGGCACCAGAGTTGCTCAAATGAAAATGCCCAAATCGAATGAAAGTTGCGTACATATCTGAGGATCACGCACGTAAATTGGCAGATTTTTCTGAGCTACCTACAGAGAGGCAGGTCGAAATTCGTGACAGCAAGAATTCTGTTTCTGCGCAGTAATCCAAATCTAGTATTGACTTTACTATCAAAGACTTTACTTGGCACAACAATGAAATAAAATAAAGATAAGGAGAGGTTGCTACAGTAGTAAACAACTGCCAAGACTCAAATATAAAATAAAGTGCAAAAGTAAAATAATGGGTTGTCTCCCATAAGCGCTTTTCTTTAACGCCTTTCAGCTAGGCGCAGAAAGTGTGTATCAAGTAACATCAGGAGACGAAGCGTCAACATTGTCGTCGTGGTGAACAAACAGATGCCATAGGATGGCTTAGGTTGGGGCCGAATGGACGCAAGAGGATTCGGGGGAGGGTTTGTGATTAGATGGGATGAACTTCCGGATGGTTTCCTCAAGAACTTAGCCAAGGCTAGAGGTTGAAGAGGAAAGACATAAGGAGGAACTCGCTCTAGATCATCTTCTCTATTGATCTCAACAGGTTACAAGTTTCTCAGTACAAGTGTTCTTCTCTGTTCGTGTCCGCCCGTAGGAGGGGCTGCCCCCTCTCCTTATATAGGGGAGAGGGTGGCTTACGGGGCAAGAAACCCTAATGGCATCTTTGACTAGACAAACTACTTTGCAAAGCTACTTTAATCATAGAAGACACCGGAGTCCTCTTTAATCGTGGATGCCGACGTCCTCCGGCTTCTTTGACCGTCATCCTTCTCTTTATCGTCAGCCCTTCGTTTAAAGCTACTTTGCTTAGCTCATCCTTGTCTTCTAGCTCTGGAGAGAATCTTTGACCAGTTCTGCCGACCTGCTCTTCTTTCCGGTAACCCGGTATCTTCTTATCCGGTTCCGGCATACCCCTCTTGGGGATACCGGCCCGGCTTCGCTTAGCTAAGTTCTTATCTCTACGTTCCGGTACGAACATTAAACCGGTATCTTGATGGCTCAAACCATCCGGTTTGGCATGCCTTTGGCATACCGGGGGTCATCCCCCCAACATTAGTCCCCGAAGCTGGTATAGTCTGGCGGATCCTATCCAACAGACCATGCCAGGTTCTTTTATTTTGGGATACCGGTTTAATCTATCCGGCCTTAGGCCTAGATCCGGCATCTTTGACCAGGTCATTGTTATCTCTTCTTCTTAAGACATTATCCGGTGTCTTATCCTCCGGCATCTTAGTCATTAAACACTTCCTCGGCGAAGTCGAGAATATCTCGGGCCCCGCGCCTGTCAGTGACATGCGCACCGTGGATCGACGCGCCAGTGTCAGGGGTCACTTCCCTTCGGCTTCTGCGCGCGCATTAACTGCCTCGCAGCGAATCCCAACCGCTTCTCTGGATCCGTGGGCACCTCCCTGTGGCTTGTTATTTTTTCGCGTGTATCACCGTGCTACGTGGCGGCCCGTGGATCGAACCGTCGCGGCCCATGATCCAAACCGCTGAGGCCCAGCGGTTTTCGGCCCACATCTCCCTCTTCCTTTATAAGGGGGAACCGCTTCTTCTCCTTCCTTTCCTCGCATTCTCCAGTTCCTCGCGCACAAGTACTCCTCGCTCTCTGCGCCTCCGCCGCTCCGTTTCGCCGCCCGAGCTCCGCCGCCCAGCGAACCTTCGATACTGCTTCGCCGGACGTCGCCGGACTTCGTCGCGCGAAGGACTTCTGCAGCGCTTCTGCCTCCGCCGCGGCATTGGTGTTTCTTCGAGCTTCTTCTCACCTCGCCGCCGACGGACTACCTCGCCTGCCCTTGGCTCGTCGCTCCTCCGGCGAACTTCTTCCTCAGCAACTCCGCCGCCTCAGGTTAGGCTTAATCTGGATTTACTCCTCTTTTGCTTGCTTTCTAGATCTCGACTCGGTAGTGTATTTACTTCTTCTTTTTCTTGCTTTTTTCTCTCCTTCGTAGATCTTCACGCGGGGGTATATTGTGGGATTCTTGTTTCTCTTCGCCAAATTCCGTGTCTAGTGTGGAATCCTCCTCTACTTCTTCTTCTGCGTCTTCCTCTGCTAGCCGGCGTAGCAGATCTTCTGACGGACTCTCCGCTGATCTTGCCCGGATGGACGCTGAGTCCGGTAGCAATCGCGCATCCGGTAGCTCTAGTGAAGGTTCCGGTATGGATTCTTCCGGTATCACCCGAGGGGCCTGGATGGGCTCCAACGTTACTAAGTTCGAGATTGACTGGCTTTACCGGTCCAGGAGGATTCCGGAAGGAGTGACCTGCCGGCTTCCTCGCGATGAAATCAAACCGGTGCCCGAACCCGGTGAACGAGTTGTTTTTCTTGCTCACTTTGAGCGCGGCTTCGGCCTTCCTGCGTCCGATTTCTTCCGGCGCTTCCTTGATTTTTACCAACTTCAACCTCACCACCTCCCTGGCAACGCCATTTTTTACCTCTCTTGCTATGCCACCTTCATGGAGGCTTACATCGGCATTCGTCCCACTCGTGAGACGTTCGCCCGCTTCTTTGCTCTTCGGATCAATTCCGTTCAGGGCAAGGACATTCCTAAACCCAAACCCCCCGTTCAATGCGGGTCTTGCATCATCGGCTCCCGTCAAGGGAGCCCTTTCTTCAAATTCTCCGGTCTCGAGTCATGCCGGCTATGGCAAGGGACCTTTTTCTATGTGAAGAACAAGGGCGCCCGGACCTTATCAACCTGCCGCCCTTCAATCCGGCGCCGCCCACGAGGGCCAACTGGAGCTACAATCCGAAGGACTCTCATATCGAGACCAACCGGATTATACGCTTTATGAGGCAACTGATGAAGGACACCAACATCTGCTCAGATGATATCATCCGCGCCTTTATCTCGCGCCGGGTGCTTCCGCTCAAGCGCCGCATACACAAGATGAGCGAGATGTACGGTCCCGGTGATCCTACAAAGATCACCGGAATTCCTCTTAGCAAGAAGGACGTTGTCCACAAGGCTGGCCAGATTTGTCAGACCGCTATGCCGGAGGATTGGGAATGGGGCCTTCGGCCTCTCAGTTCCACTAACCCCCCGACCCAAGATGTAAGAAGTTACACAACTCGGGTCGGCGTACCGGTAATTTTTGCATTGTGATTAACCCTTTTATCTTTCTTGTTTTTTCAGGCCAAGGACCGTTTCCCCGGCATCGAGTCTGATCGCCGAGGCCCTGCCCAGAAGCGAGGCTTGGACAAATTCGACCCCGACCCCGTCATCTATTGGAGGGATCTGAAGATGGGCAAGACCCCAGCCTCGCGCCTTGGCAGGTCTCCGCCGGAGCCCGCTGGTTCGTCCGACGACCTGACCATGCTTGAGGTAGCTTCTCTATTTGACCTCTTATATTTTACCGTCATTGCTCCTCTGTAGATCCTTCCTCAACCAACATCAACCCACAGATCCACGCGCACGCCACCCCGCTGCAGGCCGAGGTTGGCCGGGAGTTCCTGAACAACCTCGTCGTCGGGGGCAAGAAGAACAAGACCCCGGCGTCGGATGCCGGGCCAAGCCAAGAGCCTCCGGCCAAACGCTTCCGGACCGAGCCTTTATCCGGGAAGCAAGTAGGCACGAGGCGCTACAAGAGCAAACAGATGCCCACTTCCTCCGGTTAAGACCTGTTCCTTTGCTTTTCTTGTTTTTGCCAAGTCTTTTCCAACTGCTTTTTCCAATTCTTTCTCTTTCTCTTTTTCAGCCCTGCGCTCAAGCTTGGGCCTAGGGCTGAGGGTTCTGCCGGCTCCGCTGGAACCTCAACCCCTCCTCCTCGTTCAAGCCCGACACCATCTGGTGCCGGCAACATCTCTGCCTCCCCTCCGGGGGCACTACAAGTTCGGGGCGCGCGGCCCCCAAATCTCCTGATCACCGCGCGGAGGAGGATCTCACCTCCCCTCCAGAGACCCAAGATACCGGCGCCAGCAACATCGGCGCCGAAGAAGAAGCTGCCGGGCGGTCGGAACCTTTGGTTCCTTCCGTCCAGAAAGAAAAGAAGAAGAAGAAGAAGAGTTCACGCTCTTCCCCCTCCAAGGCCGTGCCAGAAACTTCCGTGCCGGCCTCCTCTACCTCAGCGCCAGAAGCTCCAGCGCCTGACGCCACGCCAACGCCGCCGCCGGAAACCCCTGTTCCTGAGGCGACGCCAACACCTCCGCCGAGCCAGGGACCTCCCGCAACTACGCCGATGCCGCCGCCGGCAGCCCCCAAGACCAGTAAGCGCCTCAGCCGGGGAGTCGCGCGGAAAGGCTGTGGAGGCGCTCAGCGGCTCGCGGTCCTTGGTGCTGCACGTCGGGCCCGCCGCCGCCGCGGTCTCAGAGAAACCGTCCGGCCTCCTCGGCCGGATTGTTGAGCTCAAGCGGGAGGGCAAGGAGCTGGGGCACCTTCTCCCCTACGCCGAGAAGTGGAACGCAGCGGACATCTCCGCTGCCACGAAGGGCCTGGGGAAGGACCGCCTTCCGGCGCCGGATCCAGCTGGGCCACGGTCCACTGAAGAACACTTCATGCGACTCAAGCGAGCCGTGAAGGAGTTCGACAGTGCCTGGTACGACGCCACCAGCAATGTCGTGGTAAGTTTCTCCAATCTTCTTGTAATTTTTGCTGATGCCGGCTTGTTTCTTTCCGGATCTTGTCTATCCTCCCAGTCCCCGAGTTTCGTGTTGAGAGCGCAGCTCTTAGCGCGAAACTTAACTAGAAAAGCGCAAAACCGGCATAGCCAGTCCCCGAGTTTCGGGTTAAGATCTTTGCTCTTAGCGCGAAACTTGACTAGAAAAGCGCAAAAACGGCATAGCCAGTCCCCGAGTTTCGGGTTAAGATCTTTGCTCTTAGCGCGAAACTTGACTAGAAAAGCGCAAAACCGGCATAGCCAGTCCCCGAGTTTCGGGTTAAGATCTTTGTTTTTCCTTTCTCACAATTACCTTCCTTTGATCAGAGCACCGCTGATGCCCGGAAGCTGCTCTTTGAGGAGCTTCTGTGGGAGCACCGGGATCTCGCTGAGGCCCACAGCCACTGCCAAGGTTTGTTTTCTTTCTCTTCTTCCGGCATCTTTTCACCGAAAACTTTTCTTCCTTCTTTGTCATTTACTAGCTTTTCGCATAACAGCTATTCCGGAAGCCTCCCTTGAAGCCCTCAAGGTCCAGGTTGCCGCACTCCAAGGTACCCTTTTTGTTTTCCGGTTAACTTGCTTTCTCCGCATCGTATTGTATGAGTGCAATTTTGCTAACACTTGCTTTCCGATTTTTAGCTGAGAAGGACAAACTTGTCCAGAAGCACCAGGAGGAGCTAAACGCCCAGCAGACCCGCTACGGGGAGCTTAAGCGTCAGCATGTCCAGCTTGGTCTTGATCATGCTAAGGCACTGAAGGCCGCTGAAGCCGCTGCGGAGGCTAGGCTCAACGAGGCGCTGGAGGATGCCGGCAACGCCACTGTGGTGCTGCAGACTGAGCTGGAGGAGGCCACCAACGCGCTGAAAACAGCTGAAGGCAAGGCCGCCAAGGTGCACAAAGCCGCTGCTGAGGAGGCCGCCAAGGCACAGAAGGCAGCCGAGGACAAGGTGGCGCGGCTGGAGGCGGAGCAGAAGGAGTACGACCTTCTGGTCACGCGAACTGACGCGCTCGCCCTGCGTATGTTTTTCTTTTCCCTTTTCCGATTTCTGCTTGTAAGCTTATTTGTTCCGGTACCATGCACTTAACTTCTTTTCGTTGTCTTGTAGGGCTCTTTCCGGACTCCCAGGCGCATGCTGCGAAAAAGGTTGAAGAGTACCGGGGTGCCCAAGGGCGTACGGACTTGGCCGCTGCCTGGGATCCTTACGAACACCTGATCGCGCTGAGCTCGCGGGTCGCCCACATGCGCTGCGTGGACCGGAATGTCTCTGACATTCCGGAGGTGGCCGCCCAGCTCTTCAGGACTCTCTGGCCTGGAGAAGTGGTGCCGGATACCTTCTCCCTCATCAGCGACCGCCTGAAAGGTGCCGGCAGAAGGATCCGGGAGTGGCAGTGTTCCGCTGCCCGCGCCGGAGCAGATTCAGCGCTTCGCGTTGCCTGCTCCTGGTACCCAGAGCTGGATCTGGACGCCCTCGTCGGTGTACGCGAAGGAGCTCCTACCGAGGTGGATCCGGTCCTTGCCGCCAAACGGCAGGATCGCGCGTACCACATCGCGGAGTATGCCGAGATGCGCACCTTCATCCCCCCTCCTGAAGACGTCAACGACTACCTCAGCGATGAGGAAGAAGGAGACGGAGGCGAAGATGAAGATGCCGAGGACGCGCCACCGGAAGCTCCTGAGGCCGGCGCTGCTCCCCCTGAAGCCCCTGCTGCTTGACTTACCCTTGAATGATGCCTGTATCATGCTTGTCCTGTTGGTCTTAAACAATGCCCGTTAAATTCTACCCCGGTATGCCGGGGTTTATGATGTAAGTTAAACTTAAGCTCTATCTGGCTGTGGTACAACTTATGCCGGTGTCTTGCACACCGGTAACCTATTAAGTTATGTTGGTTTGCGACTTAGAATTTTTGCTCATCGGTTTGATTTTGGTCTTGCACTGCATTGATTCCGAAATTGTTTCTGCATCCAATTCGATGCACACTTGGTTCTTTTGCTTTGGCTCTGCCTACCTTCTCTGGGCGTTTTTGGCGTATGAGCACAAAGTTCTTTTACCAAGCAAGCATTTTCTTGAACTTAGAAATAACTCGAATTTTTTGCAAAAACCGGTATAACCGGGGTTAGTTAAACTTTTCCGGATTGTTCTTTCCCGCTCCTCCTCTTCGCAGTTCATGTGCTTATCCCCTACCGGTTTATCTTGCTTGCCATGAAGCCGGGTTGCGGACAGCAGCAGAGTCGAAGACTCCGGTAGGGTTTAGCACACTACTAAACCGAAAAGAAAAAACGTTCAATAAGCAACCGGTAAACGGAAAAAATAGACAAGTTACATGCAACCTTAGTGGGGTAGTCCCCGAGATTCATTCGAGGTTCCGACATCTTTTATTCATAGCAAATAAGGTACAAAAAGGACCTTCTTACACCACAACTTCAAGAGTAGAAAGGACGCAACAAAGCTACATTCCATGGACGCTTGGTCTCCTCTCCGGACCTGTCCGCCTTTCCTTTCTTCCATTCCTGTGCATCAATAAGGTAGTAGGCATCATTGTGGAGAGCCTTGCTCACAATGAAAGGCCCTTCCCATGGCGGGGAAAGCTTGTGCCGGCCTTCAGTGCGCTGCACCAGGCGTAACACCAGGTCACCTTCCCGGAACACTCTCGGGTTAACCTTCCGGCTGTGATAGCGTCTGAGGTTCTGCTGGTAAATAGCTGTTCTTGCCAAGGCCAGCTCTCTTGCTTCTTCTATCAAGTCCACATCGTTCTCTCGAGCTTCCTTTACCTCTTCTTCGTTATAGAGTTGCACCCTTGGTGAATCATGGAGAATGTCGGTTGGTATGACCGCTTCGCTCCATAAACCATGAAAAATGGAGTGTATCCGGTAGACCGGTTTGGAGTAGTTCTTATGCTCCACAACGATCGACGCTAGCTCATCGAGCCAACACCCCGGCGATTTTTCCACCGCATCGATGAGTCTCGGTTTGATACCGGAAAGCACCAAAGCGTTTGTTCTTTCCACTTGGCCATTGCCTTGTGGGTGTGCGACTGAGCACAAATTCAACCGGATGTTGTTGTCCTCACAAAATCTTTTGAACTCACCTTGAGCAAAGTTTGTGCCATTGTCAGTGATAATGCTGTGTGGGTATCCATACCGCAAAATGACATCTTTTAAGAATTTAACCGCTGTGCGCCTGACATAGGCATCCCAAATGGGCCTGCCGAATATAGTACCCGGGGTTTATTGAAGGCCCACTACCCGAAGAATAAGAAGATTCGGAAGCCCAAGATGTGTTAAAGGAAAAGATAGAGTTGTAATAGGAAGTGTTATTTGTAATCTGGCGGGATGAGTTAGAAACCGTCCCGGACTCTGTAACTTGTACAAAACGAAACCCTTGGCTCCACCTCTTATATAAAGGGGGGGTCGAGGGACGAAGAGATCATCGAATCATTGTCTGCAAACCCTAGTTTTCATATTCGTCGAGTACTTTTCGGCTGAAACCTTCGAGATCTACTTGCCCTCTACTTCTAACTAAACCCTAGCCTACAATCCATAGGCATTGATAAGTTAATCCCTTGTCAATTGGCGCCGTCCGTGGGAATTAGAGGCGTAAGGATCTGATCTCGATGGCACGTTCAAGATCTTCGACATCGTCAACCGGAAGCAACACTATGGATCGAGGTAAACAGATCGCCGCTGGTCTTGTTGATTTTGTTCCTCACCCACCCTCCCGTTTGGATGCATATACGTATCTGGCGGAGCCCTTGGAGATGACGTTCGGAAGGTTCCACTTTCGCGTCGAGAAGGAAGGATCGTATCGTGTCGAAATTCCGATTTCGTCGGGATCGTCGGTGGTCGATTCTGATTTTTCAAGCTATGCATCGTCAACTGAGTCAGAAGAAGAAACTTCGGCAACACGTTACATCAGCATCAGAGCAAGAGAGAAACTCGCCAAGATCTTCAGCAACGCATCGTTTGAGTCATCTGCGGACTCATATATAAGCGATGGCTCAAGCGATGTCGACAGTTACGACTTCATCGACAAATCTCTCACAATGGGCAAGGTCTTCATCAATCTCAACAATGATGTCACCAAACCCAACATAGATCTGAGTACAAAATATCATCGGATTTATGCTATAGAAAATCAAGAGGAAACATCGGAGGCTTTCGACGAGTTGGGAAATCCTTTTGTCGATCCCTCGGATCTAAGGAGAGGTATGGGCACTAAATATGTCGGGCCCACACCACGCGTCGAGTTCAACTTCCACGAGCAGCCTCGGGATAGAGCGGCAAAAGCCATAGATGGTTCAGAACCAATGACGACGACAGCTACAGCTCAAGAACTGCAAGCTTATCAATATATGCTCGCACGAACTGCCCGAGAAATAGAAAAACAGACAACTGAGTTGAACAGGAGAAAGGAGGCAGCTTCTGCATCCAGCAGGAGAAGGGCAGATCTAAGTGGACAATCTAGAGTTTCGGGTGATAGCCACAGGGAGGCTCGGAACAGAGGAAGATCAAGGTTACAACACATACCCGAAGCATAAAGAGAGCACTTGATTCAAAACCTCGACATGTCTTTTATGACGATAGATACAAGAGGAAATATTATCCCTAAGACACCAGAAGCTGGGTATATGGCGACACAAGCTTACATCCTTGCATCCAGACCACCACCAGGAGATCCAAGGGAAACATTATACAATATGGCGTTAGCAGGGGTTGGAGCCATGGGGACAGCGTTCGTAGCAACGCCTCCCGAAGAAGCGGCAAGGCAAAATAGTCCACGACCTGCAGCAGCAACGGCGGCAGCTCCGGAAGGACCAAGTAGAGCAAGAGATACAGGAGCACAAGCAAGGGTCGATAGAGCGAGGCAAAGCAGAAGAGATCATCGGCAGTCCCCGGAGCTTAATGACGAGGATATGTGCGGTCTACCGTGCTTCACGAGAAGAGTCCGAAAAACTCGAGTCCCCTCAGGATTCAAGTTACCCGATCACTTCAAAAAGTTCGACGGCCTGCAAGATCCGGAGGACTGGTTAATTGATTACCTCGAGACGGTGAAGCTAACTGGAGGAACTAGAGCAACAGCCATGCAAAGTATTCAGGTGCACTTAAGTGGAGCCGCACGATCTTGGATCAAAAAACTTCCGCCAGGGTCCATCGACAGCTGGGAAAGTTTCGAGGACGTATTCGTCAAGAACTTCAGATCCACATGCAAGAAGCCTGCGTCGTTAGAAGAGCTGAGGGCGTGTCGACAAAAGCCAGATGAGTCAATGAGAAAATACATCCAAAGGTGGAACATCATAAAAAACTCGGCAGAAAATATATCCGACGAGAGAGCAATAGATGCGTTTGTCGCAGGAATCGAGCGTGGAGATTTTGTCGAGGACTTGGGAAGGACCAATCCAAAAACAAGTATCCGCGTTGATGGAGATAGCAAATAGATGGGCAGACGGAGAAGACGCTGTCCACAATAAACGACACAGGTCGCCGTAAGAGGACCGTGGTCGAAATTATCAATCGAGGCGACGATTTCCTCGGCAAGTATCCGAATTATGACGCCCCGGGGCAAATTTCGGCAGGATTTCGGGCAAATACAGGAGGAAGCAACAGAGACGATTATCAGAGAAGCAATGAGCAGCGAAGCGATAATAGGGACGACTCCCGCAACAGGCAAAATAGTGGGCCAAGGTTCCCAAGACCTTTCGTGTCCCCCGAAGAAATGCTGAACGGACCGTGCCAGATGCACTTCTTCCTCGACAGCAATGGGAAAAGACAGTCAGGGCACCTACAGAAAGATTGTCGAAATTTTCAAGCAATGTTCAGATGTGCAGAAAACGCTCACGCTCGAGCAGCACAGAGAAACCCTCGGGAGCCTAGGAGCGAAGTTCATCTACCGCCACCTCCCGCGATTACAGAGGACAATCGACACCAGCTAAGAATAGCGGCAGCACCCGCACCACCACCCTATGTTGATCCTAACTCCAACGGAGCAGTGTCGATGATTCAGAAGGGAAGGCCATCCAATAGAGCTCAAAAAGTAATCTCACGACAGGTATTCATGGCAGAGAAAATGCCTCCACCAACAGTTGAGTACCTCAATTGGTCAGGGCAAGACATCGGTTTCACCATAGCAGACCACCCGCAACAGGTTCCTCGACCAGGGCAGTCAGCACTTATACTGCCAGCAGTTATCGCAGGATTTGACGTTTCTCGAGTATTCATAGATGGTGGCAGCAGCTTAAACCTTATGTATGCAGATACATTGAGGAAGATGAACATATCCTTAGCAAACCTGAAGCCAACGGACACAAGGTTCCACGGCATCACACCAGAAAAACCAAGTTACCCATTGGGAAAGATCAACCTCGACGTTCAGTTTGGAACCCGAGAAAATTACAGAATCGAGAAACTGGAGTTCGAAGTCGTGGATTTTCCATCGCAATACCACGCTTTGTTGGGACGACCAGCATATGCTAGATTTATGGCAGTACCACACTATACATACTTGTTATGGAGATTGCCTGGACCCAAGGGACCAATCACGGTCAAAGGGAGTTTCGCCTTAGCTGATAAGTGCGACAAGGATTTCCATCGGTTATCAGAAACCTTCGGGATGCAAGCTGAATACTTGGCGTCGAAAAGCATGACTGATTACGACGTACTGCCAGACGTTGGAAGGCCAAACAAAGAATCAACTTTCAACACAGAGAAAAATTCTAAGGAGGTGCAGATTCACCCGACGGATCCAAAAAAGACGACATCCATTGCAAACAACATGGATATCGCATAGGAAAGCGCGCTCGTCGAGTTCCTCCGTGAGAACTGGAAAATCTTCGCATGGTGTCCAGCTGACATGCCAGGAGTACCCAGGGAACTTGCCGAGCACCACCTAAATTTGGATCCAACAACGAAACCAATCAGACAACCTTTGCGGCGTTTTTCGGAACCAAACCGCAAATCCATGCTATCAGAAATAAATCGACTAGAGGAAGCTGGTTTTATCAGAGAGATATCTACAGAAGCCACATGGGTAGCTAACCCAGTGATGGTGCCGAAGAAAAACACGACAGTCCTTCGCATGTGCGTCGACTTTACGTGTCTCAACAAACATTGCCCTAAGGATCACTTTCCCTCCCAAGGATCGATCAAATCATCGACTCCACGGCAGGTTGTGAACGTCTTTCCTTTTTGGATGCATACTCTGGTTATAACCAGATCAGATTAAAAGAAGATGATGAAGCCAAAACAGCGTTTATTACACCTTACGGCGTGTTTTGCTACAAGACAATGCCCTTTGGTCTAAAAAATGCGGGAGCAACATATCAGAGGATGATGCAGAAGTGTTTAGCAACACAGGTCGGGAAAAACGTGCAAGTATACATCGATGATGTCGTCATAACATCAAAAAAGGGGGCAACGTTGATCGAGGATCTCAAAGAAACTTTTGACAACCTCGACAAATTCTGCCTCAAGCTGAACCCGACGAAGTGTTCTTTTGGCGTCCCAGCAGGAGAACTTCTGGGATTTCTAGTTTCAGCAAGAGGGATTGAAGCAAATCCCGACAAAATACAAGCCATAGTAACAATGAGGAAGCCAACGAAGTTGAAAGAAATACAAGCAGCTAACTGGGCGAGTCGCAGCTTTGAGCAGATTCGTCGCCAGGTTAGGAGAAAAAGCGTTACCATTTTATGCGCCGATAAAACAAGGAGATAAATTCCAGTGGAACGAAGAGGCCGATAGAGCTTTCGAGGATCCGAAGCGAAAATATCGACACCACCAATCCTGGTGGCTCCAAAGGAAAAGGAACCTCTCCTGCTGTATATTGCAGCCACACCCCAAGTGGTTAGCACGGTGTTAGTTGTCGAAAGAGAAGAAGAAGGGAAAATCCATGGAGTACAACGACCAGTATACTTCGTGAGCGAAGTCTTGTCACCCTCAAAACAAAGGTACCCTCAGTACCAAAAGCTAGCATATGGAGTGTTCACGACAACGACGAAAATTGCGCCACTATTTTTCGGCACACCCGATCATAGTGGTCAATGAAGCTCCTTTGTCAAATATACTCGAACAACCCGAAAGCTACGGGTCGTGTCTCCCTTTGGGGAATAGAACTTTCCCTCGGGACATCACGTATGAAAAAGAAAAGCAATAAAGTCGCAAATACTACCGGACTTCATCGCAGAGTGGATGGAGTTGCAAAATACAGGACCCCCGCATTTATCGAGAACCCGGACTATGAACTTTGATGGGTCCAAGAGACTAGAAGGGGCCGGCGCAGGAGTAGTACTTATATCACCCGAAGGCGACAAGTTGAAGTACATCCTTCGGATGACGTTCCCTAACGCATCTAACAATGAAGCAGAATATGAGGCTCTCATACACGGGATGAAGATGGCGAAAGCCTGCGGAGCAACTCGATTAAAAATCTTTGGCGATTCACAGTTGGTAGCTCAGCAAGTTATGAACCAATGTGACGCAGTCAATGATAGCATGATGGCATACAAGGAGGTATACAATGAGCTCGAGAAGTTGTTCGATGGATGCGAAGTAAATCATATTAGTAGATTGAGCAACGACGAAGCCGACGTTCTGGCAAACATCGGGTCGCAGTGCCTTGCAGTCCCACCAGGTGTATTTTGGGAAGAGATAACAGAGAGATCCACCGAGTTGACAAAGTCAAAAAAGAAGGAGAAGAAACCCTCGGGGCTACCAAGGAGAAGCAAGAGGAAGAAGAAGAAGAGCAAGACCTGGTCATGGTAATACAGATACCATGGATGCAGCCATACATATCATATATACTCAGGAAAGAAATACCCGACGATCCAGTCGAGGCAAGGCGAGTAATTCGACGCTCCAAAGCTTTCACAGTGGTTAAGGGAGAATTATATAAGAGAAGTATTTCAGGCGTCTTGCAAAGGTGCGTCACACCTGAAGAAGGAAGAATAATTCCGAAGGATGTACACGAAGGAATATGTGGCCACCACGCAAGTAGTCGAGCTATCGCAGCCAAGGTTTTTCGGGCAGGATTCTACCGGTTAACAAGCAATTGAGGATGCTAAGGACATAGTACGAACTTGCGACGCGTGTCAAAGGTTTGCCGCAAAACCTCACTCTCCAGCAGCAGAGTTAGCACCAATACCTTTGTCGTGGCCCTTTGCACAATGGGGACTTGATATGGTGGGCAAGCTACACAAATCATGGCCAGGAGGAAAGGAGTACATGCTAGTAGCTGTCGACAAATTTACAAAGTGGATAGAAGCAAAGCCGATAAATTCACCAGACGGAGCATCTGCAGTAAAATTCATACAAGGCCTCGTCTTCAGGTTTGGAGTGCCCCACAGAGCATCGTCACGTACAACGGCAGCAACTTCACATCCAATGAATTCAAAGACTATTGCAAAGAGGTGGGTATCAAGCTGAACTTCGCGTCAGTTGCACATCCTCAAACCAATGGGCAAGTCGAGAAAGCCAATGGCATCATCTGCAATGGCATCAAGAAACGTCTGTTGGGACCTTTGGAAAAATCTCGACATACCTGGCCTGATGAACTACCAAGTGTGCTGTGGAGCATCCGAACAACACCAAACACGGCGACACAAGAAACCCCGTTTTTTCTAGTCCATGGCGCGGAAGCAGTACTTCCAATAGAAATAGAGCACGACTCCCCTAGAGTCACAGCATATGATGAAGAAGCGTCAAAAACAGCATTGGAAGACGATGTAGATGCACTTGACGAAGCTCGAGACGAAGTATTATCAAGGGTCACCAAATATCAACAGGACTTGAAAAATTATCACAGTCGACGTTTGCGGCCAAGATCTTTTCAAGTGGGGGACTTAGTTCTTCGGCTCACGCAAAAAAGTCATGAAAAACTCGAGTCACCCTGGCTTGGTCCCTACATCGTCACGGAAGTAATCGGAGGAGGAGCATACAGGATAAAAGACAAGAAGACAGGGGTGGAGGAGCCAAACCCCTGGAACGTGGCGCAACTTAGGCGGTTCTACGCCTAGAGTCGAAATATAGTCCTTGTAAAACTTCAATGTACCGAAACGCCCACGAGTTTTCGGACGCACTCTTTTCCTTTTTCGGGGCACCGAGTGGGGCCGGGAAAGGTTTTTAATGAGGCGGGCTCGTGGTGCTGCAATATAATAAAGATAGTGGAGATACACTTCTTATTCTTCGACACGCTCGGGGGCTCAAACGCCCAAGTCTCAAAATACATACAATATAGATTCATTGAAATATTTCGCCTTGGTACATTAATACCTCGCCAAATATAACAAAATCGGAAGACAGCAATCATAAATATAGTATACACATCAAAACAACGTAAGCGCCTTGGTTTAAAAACCTCGCCATGTAAATATAGAACTTCGACATCAAAGATACTCAAGGGACAAACAAAGATGTTTTATTCCAGCAGAAAAAACAGATTTTAAGGAAGGAAAAATAGTGCAATCTTCGCCTAGTCAGGCTCGGGGGCTTCAACAACATAGAGGACCTCAGCAACATACAATAAGTCCCTTCGGAAATACAAAAAAGAGAGAGGAGACACAAGGTTTTCTAACAATGATACAAGTCAATTAAATCCCAAGATAGTATCTACCGACAAACCCCTGGTTGTTCTATGTTCAGCATACGAACCCTTGGTAAAGAACTCGGAGTCCATCCGAAGAAGTTCATCAATCATCGACTCAGCCACAGGAGCTACCATGGCATCGATTGAGTCAATATCATTTTTCCGACGCGTTTTCTTGGCCAGGCAACCAGCAACAATCTTCGTCAGGTCCAACTTTGGGTAACAAATGTTTATCATAATCATGGCAAATCTAGCTCCAGCAGTGAGTTGAGCCCGCACAAAGTTATGGATGCGAGGAGCATCTCTGAATACCTCCAATAATTCGGGAAGAGTTTTTGGAACCTCGTTTCTCGGAAACAGATTCCTATAGACAAGGGTCAATGTCGACGTGCAAAAGCCGAGAAAATCGCGCACCCGGCAAGCACGATCTTGGAACCTAACAATTTGTTGGGTTCGTTCAGGAGTGGTCCGTAACAAACACCCATGATTAAGGGAGAGATTAACAAGAAGATTTGTCCTCTCATTTACTCTCTGATCTTCGGCAGCAGAATCAAGAACTGAGCCTGTTAAAAGCGACAGGGCAAGAAATTGGAAGAAAGGCACAACAAGATAAAGAAGAGGCATCAAAAGAAAGCAAAAACGTACCTAGCATATCTGTGCTAGCTTCCAGCATTAGCTCAAGCATACTATTTTCTCGGGTTGTGGCTCCCTTTGCTTCCAAGATACAGAAGCATCCCTAGCAGCCACGAGCTTCTTCGGCTTGATGAAGAGCAAGTTTTTCTCCTTCAGAGGCTTTTCGAGATTGTTCCATCATGGCCAAAGTTTGTTTCTTCATAGACTGAAGTTGTTGTCGAAGTTCTTGTAAATCTTCCGACAAATGTCTGCTTGAGGAACTCTCAAGGAGACTAGGGTCGACTAGTATTTTCTTCGAGAAGGAAGATGCAGGTGAAGCAGTGGCAGAACAAGGAGGAGTCGAGTAGTTATCAAATATTAACTGGAAAAGAAAGGCCCAGGATCAATGAAAAGCACGAAGGGAAATTTCATTACTTGCTAGAATATTTACATGGGTATTACAAAAGAAAGTTCTCCTGATGGACTAAGTAAGTAATTGTCGCCAAGGCTAAAATGGCGACAAGAGCAAAAGAAACAGAAAAGGAAACAAGGAGGCATGCAACTAGACCTCCGGCCTCGAGGAGCTAGGAGTCGAAGTTGGCTTGATCCCGAGATACGCCAAGATTTTCTTCGTATTGGGTTTGGCCGCCTTAATCAGTGACTTCCATCTTGATTGCTCAATCTGCTCGGTGTCGCCAACTTTCATCCAGTCTAGAGTCTGTTGGCTGTCAGCAACCGCAGCAACAAGTATTTTCAACAGCCACCTTCATATTTTCATGGCGCATCTTCAGTCCAAGGTCTTCCGATGAATTGAAAAGCTTGGCAAGGTCAAGGAAAGTCGAAGGTTCCTCTTTCTTTGGGAAGAAGTAGGGGAACAACGCCGACAAACCCGCACTGGCATTGGCCACGCTTTCACGAATTTCGCGCCCATGCAATTCCAAAAGAGAGAGTGCGTCAAGGAGAGGGTCATTGACGGGATTTTCCAGATCAAAATCCTGGTCTGTTTGGGCTGCCACGTGAGACAAAATATTAGTCGAAAACCAAGATACAGGAAATGCAACAAAATAGAAGAAATTGAGGATATTACTCAGCGTACGTCGACTTTGCGACTTCAAACGCTTGATGATCCCCTGCTCACGAGCAGCCTGTGCAGATTTTTGCTCGTGTAAGGCAGATTCAGCATCTTTGAGCCTTTGCTGCAATTCTTCGACACTAGCGGCCTTTGCTTTGGCATCATCAGCTTCAGCTCTAGCTTCACTAGCGACAAGCTCAGCTTTCTTGTGAGCCGTCTCACTTTGCTCGAGTTTTTGAGCAAGTGTCTCGGCACGTTTGTTAGCCTCTGCAAGTTTTTCTGTCGAGATGTGGAAAAGAAAGAGAAGAAAGATCAGAAATAGCGACAAGCAGCAGGAGTAAAAAATCAAGGAAAAACAGCAAGTATAAAAGTTGTTACCTTCGGTTCTGCTGGCATACTCGCGGTACCCAATAAATTGGGACCCGATGCGGATAAGATCCTTGATCATAGGCTGTCAAAGAAGAAGAAAAGAAGGGGAAAACTTCGGCATTACAAAAAGTAAGGATCCACAAAAGCAAAATAGAAGAAATATAGACATCGACAAACTTACATCATCCAAAAGCTGCGACGAAGAGCTGCTCACTTGAAGAGAAGGCTCAACGATCATTTCAACCCTTGCCCTTTTTGGCGAAGGGACAAGGGGGCTTGAAGGAAGAGTAGGTATATCAACATCCTGTTGAGGAGGCGACGATTCTTCTCCTTCAACAGGTTTCTCTGAAATAACTAAAGTATGTGACGTGCTCGTCCGAGGAGCTACGTCATGAGTTGGTACTTCTTCCTCGTCATCACCGCAAGTAAGGAGCAATAGTATAAAAAGCAAGACAAGGAAAAACTTCGATTACAGAAATAAAGAGGAAGCCGAGGAACTTACGAGCTGACGAGGGATGCAAAATAAGGATCATAAGTTGCCTTCGGAGGAGAAGGAACAATTTCTTCGGCTTGGGAAGTGCCGGAATCTTCGACATCGTTCCTCTTCCTTTTCCTTTGTGGGGAAACAGCAGGAGGAGGAGATTGGACTGACGTGGTGTCCTCGGAAGATCCCGCAGACTTTCGAGAATCCACGGGATCATTCACAAAGGACGGAGCTTCTTGATTCTCGTCAGTAACAATGCCCATTTCTTCGACTTCTCCATCCTCAGGAAGAGGAGGAAGGGAAGCCATAGCAGGGTGATTCTACAAGAAAATAGCGACAAAGGGAAAAATAGAGAGATATCAATGTAATGAGATGCAGGGAAAATTCACAACAAGATAAAATTCGAGAAGACAAAATACCTCGGGGAGAAGATTGCTGGAGTTGTAGGGTGCCACGCGACAGGAGGAAGGAATAGAATCCTTCTTACTCAGCGAAGTAATTCTTCGAATAAGCTTCTCCAAGTCCTTCACAGAAAGATCATTGGAGAGCCTATTGGCGTCATTGGCACCAGAGTACGTCCAAAGGGGATTTTTGCGAGCCTGAAGAGGCTGCACTCTAATCCTAAGAAAATAGGCGAGTGATTTGGACACCGGATAACTCCTTGCCTCGAGTATTTTGAAGTTGATGAATACGAGACATAAGAGCTTCTGTCGCCTTTTTCTCTTCTTCGGAAGCTTCGGCGTCCCAAGAGTAGCGGCGTTGAATCTTCGCGTTTCCGTCGAAGGGAACTATGTTGTGTTCCACGGAATTGGCGCTTTCTTCGTGTATATAGAGCCACCTCTTGCGCCATCCTTGGACAGAGTCGGGAAATTTGACGTCGAAATAATCGACATCGGTTCGGACACAGATAACTACGCCACCTATGTTGTAGGTGGCGTTGTGCGCGCCATTGCGGCGAAGGCAGAAAATGCGCTTCCAAAGAGCCCAATTGGGGGCGACTCCAAGGAAGCACTCACAAAGAGTGATAAAAATAGAAATATGAAGGATCGAGTTGGGAGTCAGCTGGTGCAACTGAATCCCGTAAACAAAGAGAAGATCGCGGAGGAAATCATGGATTGGGGGAGAGAGGCCACGGATGAGATGATCAACAAAACTAACCCGATACTCCATTGGAGGGTTGGGATAGCTTTCTTCGCTGGGAAAGCGGATGGCGTCTTCCTTCTTCATAAGGCCAAGCCTTTTCATCAGGTTGACGTCTTGATTGGAGATTTTAGATCTCTCCCACTCAAGATCTTCAGCAGCCATCACGGATTCTGGAGTGCTGTGGCGAGTCAGGCGCGCGCGGTGGCATTAACGGCAATGGGCAGAGCAATGTATGCGAGTGCGGGAAATCAGAGAGAGTTGGGCGCAGGGAAAGTTTTGCGAAGAGGAACAGGTGAGCGGCGCAAGCAAGGGGATGAACGGAGGTTGAAGACAGGTTTATATAAGAATTGAGGGTCGCAGAAAGCCGTTGGATGAGGAAATCGTGTGGTGAGAATCGATCTTCTGGTACAAGGGCAAAAAAGTATTTTTACTAAGATAGGCGTTACCGTACGTGCGCCAGAAAAAGCGGAGGACGTGTGTCCCCCACTTACACGACGTGTCAACGTGGTGGAAACGATGGACCCACAAGGCAGGAAAAACTCGGCCATTGATAGAGTTGAAGAAAAATTTGACAAGGGAAAATATGTCGACGAGAAAAATAAAAGGAGAATGGCGACAGGATAAGTTATTTGAATACATCGGGAGCTTTTGGTCAGAAACAAGTTTTTGCCCAAATGCTCGGGGGCTACTTTGACAGAAAGTAAAAATTTCGAGTATGACAATATAGAAAATGTTGAGCCTACAACCAAGCACAAGTTCTTGACTGTAGCCTCGGGGGCTACTCCCATCGGGAGCGCTGTTCGCGCACCCGATAGATAAAAAAAAAAAAAAAAAAAAAGAAGGGAAAGAATATCGGGAAATAATGGCAATATAGCGACAAGGTGGACTAAAATGTTGAGCCTACAACCAAGCACAAGTTCTTGGCTGTAGCCTCGGGGGCTACTCCCATCGGGAACGCTGTTCGCGTGCCCGATGAAATTAACAAAGGAAAAATAGAACAGCAAAAGAGTATATTTCGAGTTATAATTAACTCTACATATACTCCCATCGGGAGAGCAATATAAGTCATATATGACTCGATAAAATGTGCCATTCCAACAGCCGGAAAAGCAC
This sequence comes from Lolium rigidum, assembly GCF_022539505.1. Taxonomy (NCBI): domain Eukaryota; kingdom Viridiplantae; phylum Streptophyta; class Magnoliopsida; order Poales; family Poaceae; genus Lolium; species Lolium rigidum. Next base: position 133,800 of record NW_025899820.1, read on the forward strand.
TCGACAATATATTCTCGAACGCCAAAGTTGCGATCAATTTCGAATGCCGCAAATTTGCGAAGGTAAGACCCCGGATCTATTCTGCTGGGCGTGGCATCGCCGAAGACTGCGCTCTGCTACTTTTATCCGTATCAACGGATACGAAGAAAAATCCTAACGGACGCGTTAGGTACTCGATAAATTTGACCGGGACTCGACGGAATGGTAAGACCTTAAGCGGCACCTGTCGAAGTTTACACCAGTATCCCGAGATCATGTCCAGGGACGTGATTTTGAAGTAGGTTTTTGCGGATTGCCACTAGAGCAGTTAACTAGTACCTGATCCGTCAGATGAACTAGCCCCAATTACCAATATCCCTGTACAATATAGAATTTTATGAGAAGAAGTATGAAAGTTAGAGTTTTCGAGTAAAAATAAACGGTAGAGATTTTCCCTGATTCTATGATTCAAGCAAAATCTCGGGGGCTACTGACATAGGCATCCCAAATGGGCCTGCCGAATATAGTACCCGGGGTTTATTGAAGGCCCACTACCCGAAGAATAAGAAGATTCGGAAGCCCAAGATGTGTTAAAGGAAAAGATAGAGTTGTAATAGGAAGTGTTATTTGTAATCCGGCGGGATGAGTTAGAAACCGTCCCGGACTCTGTAACTTGTACAAAACGAAACCCTTGGCTCCACCTCTTATATAAAGGGGGGGTCGAGGGACGAAGAGATCATCGAATCATTGTCTGCAAACCCTAGTTTTCATATTCGTCGAGTACTTTTCGGCTGAAACCTTCGAGATCTACTTGCCCTCTACTTCTAACTAAACCCTAGCCTACAATCCATAGGCATTGATAAGTTAATCCCTTGTCAGCGCCCATCACACTTTGCGATGGGTTTGACTTCTAGCCACTTGGTGAATTTGTCCACCATAACCAAGATGTGGGTCATGTTTCCCCTTGCTGTTTTGAATGGGCCAACCATGTCTAGGCACCAAACTGCAAACGGCCAAGTCAATGGTATTGTTTTCAGGCCGGAGGCTGGGGTATGATTTTGCTTGGCGTACCTCTGGCACCCGTTGCATTTTCTTACCATATCCTCCGCGTTTTCCAAAGCTGTTGGCCAATAGAACCCATGCCGGAACACCTTTGCTACCAGCGCCCTTGAGGAAGCGTGATGTCCACATTCTCCTCGGTGAATCTCTTCGAGCATCTCCTTTCCTTCTTCCGGTTCCACACATCTTTGGAGGACACCGGTAACACTTCTCTTGTACATCTCGCCGTTGATGATGGTGTAAGCCTTGGACCTCCTTTGGATCCTCCTTGATTCATTTTCGTCAACCGGCAGGGTGCCGTTGACCAGGAACTCCTTAATAGGTTTAACCCACGATGGTGTCTCCCGAACTAGGAACACCGGTACGTCTATGTCCATGTTGTCCACCAGCATTGTTTCTTCCGGTACCGGCGCAGCAGCGATCGATCTTACCGGAACAGTCCCCGAGTTTACCGGAACAGTCCCCGGGTTTCCTTCGTCGATATCCATTGGTACAATGTGTGACTCCGGTACGAAAATTGATTCCGACTCCGGACTCGGCTTAATTGATGGTACCCTCAGGTGTGCCAAGGCTATTCCGGGAGGGATTTCCTGCCTGGACGAGCCCAGCTTGGACAAAGCATCCGCAGCTTCATTTTCTGCACGCGGTACATGGTGAAATTCACACCCTTCGAAGAAGCCGGCAATCTTTTGCACGTGAAACCGGTACGAGGCCATGTTGGCATCTTTTGCGTCCCAATCTCCAGAACATTGCTGTACCACGAGATCTGAATCTCCATAGCAAATGATCCGGTGTGCACCGATTTCTTTTGCGACCTTAAGCCCATGGATCAAAGCCTCGTATTCAGCGACATTGTTCGATGCCCTGAAGTGCACTTGTAAAACATACCGGAGATGATCTCCCTTCGGTGAAGTTAAGACTACACCGGCACCGAGACCCTCCTTGAGCTTGGATCCGTCAAAGTGCATCTTCCAGTATTCCATTCTTTGATCCGGGGGCTTGTACTGCATTTCCGCCCAATCGACCAAATTTAGCTTGCGATTTGATGGCGTCTCTTCTTTCATACACCGGTACGTACGGTGATATCTGTATTGCCCATTTCGCAATCCTGCCGCTAGCGTCCTTGTTGCACATGATATCGGAGATGGGTGCTTCACTCACCACCTTCATAGGATGTTCCTCAAAGTAGTGCTTGAGCTTCGTGGCGGCCATGAACACGCCATAGGTCATTTTCTGGAAGTGCGGGTAGTTTTGCTTTGAGAGGGAGAGCACCTCGCTCAGGTAGTATACCGGCCTCTGGACGGTTTTTCCTTCCTCTTCTCTTTCTACCACCACAACAACACTCACGACTCGGTTGGTTGCTGCTATGTATAGCAACATCGGCTCTCTTTCCAACGGCGAAGCCAATATCGGCGCGGTAGCTAACATTGTTTTCAGCTCCTTAAACGATGCGTCTGCCTGAGGGGTCCAGACGAACTTATCGGATTTTCTCATTAACGCGTAAAGTGGCAAGGCCTTTTCTCCTAACCTACTTATGAACCGGCTTAGCGATGCTAAGCTTCCGGTAAACTTTTGTATGTCCTTCAGATCCTGCGGTATCGTCATTCTCTCAATTGCCCGGATCTTTACCGGATTGACCTCAATGCCTCGGCTTGAGACGAGGAAACCCAGCAGTTTGCCGGCAGGGACACCGAAAGTACATTTTCCCGGATTGAGTTTCATCCGGAACCTTCTCAGATTATCGAATGTTTGCCGGATATCGTCAATTAGGGTATCTTTTACCTTAGTTTTTATCACGATGTCATCCACATACACCTGCACATTCTTTCCGATTTGATCAAACAAGCATTTTTGCATACAGCGCTGGTACGTTGCACCAGCGTTGCGCAAACCAAAAGGCATAGTGATATAGCGAGTAAGCCCCGTGCGGGGTAATGAACGCAGTTTTTATTTGATCTTCCTTTTTCAAGGGGATTTGGTGGAAACCGGAGTACGCATCCAGGAAAGACAACAACTCACACCCAGCGAGTGGAATCAATCACTTGATCGATCCGCGGTAAAGGAAAAGGATCTCTTGGGCAAGCCTTGTTGAGGTTGGTGTAGTCGATGCACATGCGCCACACCTTTGGAGCTTTCGCCTCCAGGTTCTCATCTTTCTTCTTTTCGACCATCACCGGATTTGCCAGCCACTCAGTATGCGTGACTTCCACAATGAAACCGGCAACTAACATCTTCGTCACCTCTTCTCCAATAATCTTCCTCCTATCTTCAGCGAACCGGCGCAGTGGTTGTCGCACCGGCTTGGCATCCTTCCGGACGTTTAGAGAGTGCTCAGCCAGCTCCCTCGGAACACCTACCAAGTCATCAGTAGACCAGGCAAAGATATTCCGATTCTCACGGAGGAAGCTGACGAGCGCGCTTTCCTATGCCTCACTGAGACCGGCACCGATATGAACGGTACGCTCAGGGAAAGCCGGGTCCAGCACGATGTCCTTTGTTTCCTTTGTCGGTTTGAACGCTGAAGCGCTCAGACTTGCACTCATTGCCGCTAAGCTCAACTGTGAAGACTGAGCCAGCGCGACTGCGGTTTGCATCCTTCTTTTTTCCTCCGCGATCACCAGTGATTCCGCTAGGTTTGATCCGGCAGATGCTGTTTCCAGTGAGACTTTGTAGTTTCCCACCACAGTCAAGGGTCCACGAGGTGCCGGCATCTTCATCTTGAGATACGCCGTGTGGGTCGAGGCCATGAAGGCCGCCAGTGCCGGTCTCCCCAGCAATGCATGGTACGGACTATCTAAGTCCACCACCTCGAACTCAAGGTTTTCAACCCGACAGTTGTCACGTCCTCCAAACGACACATCCACCCGGACTTTTCCAACCGGTGCGCAGGACAAACCCGGAACGATTCCGTGGAACGTCGTATGAGTTGGCTGAAGCATGTTTTCTGTTATGCCCAGCGTATGCATGGTGTGCTTGTACATTATGTTTATGCTGCTCCCATTGTCTATCAGCACCTTGCTGAACTTGACGCGAGTCGTTGGCCCCTTCATGATTGGGTCCACCACGAGAGCGTAGCCACCCGGGTTCGGCATGATTTTAGGGTGGTCCCGGTACGACCACGTGAGCTCCTGATCTGACCACGGCATGTATTTTGGCACTGCCGGCATCACCGCGTTCATCTCCATGGAACGACAGCGCAGGCTTTGCTTGTCTGTCGGCTCGGTGACGAACACGACACAGCACACATCTGGATCCTCATAGATGTTCCGACCCAAAGGTGCCGGTGGAGGCGGTTGGCCGTGGCCTTCTCCCACCTGATTGACTTGCTGATACTGCTGCCTGTTCTGCTGAGGGTGTACCGGCAAGGCATTTGCCCCGGTAAGCGGTGGTGGTGGTGGTAGTTGCTGCTGATGCGGCAGATTTTGTGGTGGCGGCATCATTGCATTGCCCCCTTGTCCTTGGGTGTCTTTTACCGCCCCCTTTTGCATCAAGTACTTGGTCCAGGTACAATCTTTTGTCAAGTGGTTCGACGGGTGAGCCGGATTCGGCGTGTGCCACCGGCAAGGTTGGTCCATGGCAGCTTCCATGGTGTATTTCGCGGGTTCTTGCCAGTTCTTTTTCTGGCCCCAGGGTTTCTTTTCGACCCACTGTTTCTTAGGACCTGCCCATGGCTGCGATCCGGTTCTTTGCCTCCGGCTGCCGCCGGCATCGAGTTTTCTTGCACAGCGAGCAACTTGCTGCGAGCCATACCTTCGATCCGGGAAATCTTCCCTCCTTTTGTTGTTCCGGTTATCCCGGTATTGCTGCTGAGGCGGGTTTGATTGTTCCGGCTCAGCTTGTATCGCCGGTTGCATTGGGTCTCCCAACGCATAGTTATCCGCCACACGCATCATCTCTGCCAACGTTGTTGCCATGTTCCTCTGCAGCCTTTGCCACAAAGGCGAACCTCGCCGACATCCTTGGCTAAACCAAGCGATGGCCTGCGCTTCTATCACTCCTTCACAAGAGTTTCTGGTGGAGTTCCACCGGGTCAGGTAATCCCGGTCTGTTTCTTGCGGGCGCTGCACGCACAAAGCGAGCTGCTGAGGCCTGTTTGGCCTTCTGTAGGTGCTGCTGAAGTTGCTCACAAAAGCTTCCTCAAAGTCCAACCAGCCATTTATGCTTCCTTCCGGCAAGTTGTTCAGCCAGATTCTTGCTGGTCCTACTAGGAACGTCGGCAAGATTCTCACGGCCCAACGCCGGTTTCCTCCTCCAGCTATGACTCCTCCGCCACCAGCAACGTATACCGCGGTCACATAATCCGCGAGCCAGTCTTCCGGCTTAGTGGTGCCATCATATGTTTTGGTGTCACGGGGCAACTGAAAGTTGCGAACTGGTGGTGGCTCTTTCATGATCCTTGGGCCAAAGCACTTTGGACCCGGAGGACCTTCTGCCTCAATCATTTCAGACAGGTACACTCTGTCCAGACGGTGCCTCGCATCCCGTTCCGGCAAGTTTCTTTCTCCCAACCGCTCTCCCAAAGGTTTCCGGTAAGCGGTGAGTCCTGTTGAATCAGCTTCATCGTAATGCTCTGGTACCGCGGCCCTCGCCTGCCGGTACCTTGGTGGAGGCATCTCCTCATCATCATACGCTGCCCTTGCAGCCGGATAGTTTTGCCCGGTTTCGTGTCTACCGGCATGATTGTTTCCGGCATAGCCTCCCTTAGCGTAGCCTCGCTCTGCCCCTTGGCTTTTTCTACCGGCATCGTGTTGCCCGGCTTGTTGTTTACCGGCAAGGACCGGATCATACACAGTCATCTGCTGTGCGTTCACCTCTTTTTCTCTTCTTCTGTCCGGATGGGGGGACGAGGCCTGCCCATGGGACTTGCTTCCGGCATTCTTTGTTGAACGCGCGGATTTCGAGGCTATAGCCTTGTTCAGCTTAGCCAGCTGCTCAGCGTTCTGCTGCTCTACAGTATCTAGCAGCTCTCTGACACGCTCTTGTTGTTTTGCCAGAGCTTCTCCGGTAAGCGAGTCACACAGATCTACAGCAGCCTTAGCAGCTTTTATGGTTTTATCCGGGCTACTGTACTTAGGTTTCTCTACGATGCTAGCAGATGCAGAGGTACTCTTGCCGGTAAGAACTTCCCTACGCAAATCCTGATCTAGATTGCGAGCCTTAAGCCGGTTCTCCGGTACCCTAGCAGCATGAGCGCTAACAGAAGCAAAGCCATGGGCAGCGTTATACTCACGTACGGTTAGGTTCAGCTCGCGCTGCGCCCTGACGACCTCCTTGCCGCTCTCGAGTATCTTCTGGCGTTGCGCCTCCAGCTCCGCCTGAGCCGTTGCCGGGTCGATGTTCTGCGCGATGGGCGTTGCCAACACGTTCATCGCCGCTTGGAGAGGTGTTGCCGGTGGTGCGGAAGACGCTCCCGGCGCGCCGGTATCGCGCTCCAGCGGTGGCTTGGCCGCGCGGGTCGCAGCCGCACGACCTGCAACTTCGTCCGCCGCCTCCTTGCCCGCACCGGCTGCGCCAGCCATCATTACCTCGACGCTGCCGGCGGCGCGGCCAGCACAGAGCCACCTTGGCGGGTCCGGTGCCACCAGCACCGGCGAGAGGCGCTGGCGCACGGGGATGGTGCCGAAGTAGACGCGGTGGCTGCCGAACTCGATGATGCGGCCGTTCTTGGGGAAGATGCCGCCGTTGGCGAAGCAGCCCGCGTTGTCGTTGATAAAGTCGATGGAGTAGAAGCTCTGGACGAGCGCAGACACTATCCGCTCGCCGGCGACCTCGAGGATGCCCGCCCGAATATGTACTCCAGCAAGCGCCACTTCATGCCCCACGGTGGGCTCCAACTGTCGTCGTGGTGAACAAACAGATGCCATAGGATGGCTTAGGTTGGGGCCGAATGGACGCAAGAGGATTCGGGGGAGGGTTTGTGATTAGATGGGATGAACTTCCGGATGGTTTCCTCAAGAACTTAGCCAAGGCTAGAGGTTGAAGAGGAAAGACATAAGGAGGAACTCGCTCTAGATCATCTTCTCTATTGATCTCAACAGGTTACAAGTTTCTCAGTACAAGTGTTCTTCTGTGTTCGTGTCCGCCCGTAAGAGGGGCTGCCCCCTCTCCTTATATAGGGGAGAGGGTGGCTTACAGGGCAAGAAACCCTAATGGCATCTTTGACTAGACAAACTTACTTTACAAAGCTACTTTAATCATAGAAGACACCGGAGTCCTCTTTAATCAGGGATGCTGACGTCCTCCGGCTTCTTTGACCGTCATCCTTCTCTTTATCGTCAGCCCTTCGTTTAAAGCTACTTTGCTTAGCTCATCCTTGTCTTCTAGCTCTGGAGAGAATCTTTGACCAGTTCTGCCGACCTGCTCTTCTTTCCGGTAACCCGGTATCTTCTTATCCGGTTCCGGCATACCCCTCTTGGGGATACCGGCCCGGCTTCACTTAGCTAAGTTCTTATCTCTACGTTCCGGTACGAACATTAAACCGGTATCTTGATGGCTCAAACCATCCGGTTTGGCATGCCTTTGGCATACCGGGGGTCATCCCCCCAACAAACATAGGTGTTGGGAGTTTTCTCAACTATGCATTTTATCTTATCTATGTGAGTTTCAGAGGCTCCATTTTCATTATTCTTAGGTTTGCTATCCTCTTCAAACAAATTTTCAGGAACAAGCCAACCATAGTTATTCTCGAGAGCGTCATTCATTCCTAGGAGCTTACAAGTTATTGTTGTCTTAATCTCCCCACCATCATTAATATTATTAGTGTACCTTACTCTCTCCATATCCATCTTTTCAAGGATACTAACAAAATTGGTATAAGAGCCAAGCATATTGTATTTTGATAAAGACCTTTCTAGCCTCTCTTGCTACACCACCAAATTCTTTAAGAAGGGTTTCTAAAACAAAATCTTTCGTTTCCCCTTCTTCCATATCACCGAGTGTGAGAAACATGTGTTGGATTATAGGATTGAGATTAACAAATTTAGTTTCCAACATGTGTACTAAAGAAGCAACAGCAATTTCATAAGTAGGAGCAAGTTCTACCAGGTGTCTATCTTCAAAATCTTCAACGGTACTAACATGAGTGAAAAAATCTTCTATATTATCTCTCCCAATTATAGACCCATGTCCTACCGGTATGTCTTTTAGAGTGAACTTAGGAGGAAACATGATGAAATAAACAGAAAGTAAATAAAGTGAATGCAAGTAACTAATTTTTTGTGTTTTTGATATAGAGAACAAGACAGTAAATAAAGTAAAACTAGCAACTAATTTTTTTGTGTTTTGATATAATGCAGCAAACAAAGAAGTAAATAAAGTAAAACAAAGCAAGACAAAAAAATGTAAAGAGATTGGAAGTGGAGACTCCCCTTGCAGCGTGTCTTGATCTCCCCGGCAACGGCGCCAGAAAAAATGCTTGATGGCGTGTAGTTGACACGTCCGTTGGGAACCCCAAGGGGAAGGTGTGATGCGCACAGCAGCAAGTTTTCCCTCAGAAAGAAACCAAGGTTTATCGAACCAGGAGAAGCCAAGAAGCACGTTGAAGGTTGATGGCGGAGGAGTGTAGTGCGGCGCAACACCAGGGATTCCGGCGCCAACGTGGAACCTACACAACACAATCACGGAACTTTGCCCCAACGTAACGAGCGAGGTTGTCAATCTCACCGGCTTGTCGTAAACAAAGGATTAGATGTATAGTGTGGATGATAATGTTTGTTTGCAAAGAACAAGTAAAGAACAATTGCAGTAGATTGTATTTCGGATGTAAAGAATAGGACCGGGGTCCACAGTTCACTAGTGGTGTCTCTCCCATAAGATAGCGAGATGTTGGGTGAAAAAATTACGATTGAGCAATTGACAAATAAAGAAGGCATAACAATGCACATACATATATCATGATGAGTACTATGAGATTTAATCGGGGCATTATGACAAAGTACATAGACCGCTATCCAAGCATGCATCTATGCCTAAAAAGTCCACCTTCGGGTTATCATCCGAACCCCTCCAGTATTAAGTTGTAAACAACGGACAATTGCATTAACTATGGTGCATAATGTAATCAACACAAATATCCTTAGACAAAGCATCGATGTTTTATCCCTAGTGGCAACAAGCACATCCACAACCTTAGAACTTTCACGTCATCGTCCCGGATTTAATGGAGGCATGAACCCACTATCGAGCATAAATACTCCCTCTTGGAGTCACAAGTCTCAACTTGGCCCGAGCCTCTACTAGCAACGGAGAGCATGCAAGAACATAAATAACATATATGATAGATTGATAATCAACTTGACATAGTATTCAATATTCATCGGATCCCAACAAACACAACATGAAGGATTACAAATAGATGATCTTGATCATGATAGGCAGCTCACAAGATCTAATATTATAGCGCAATGAGGAGAAGACAACCATCTAGCTACTGCTATGGACCCATAGTCCAGGGGTGAACTACTCACACATCGATCCGGAGGCGATCATGGCGATGAAGAGACCTCCGGGAGATGATTCCCCTCTCCGGCGAGGTGCCGGAGGCGATCTCCTGAATCCCCCGAGATGGGATTGGCGGCGGCGGCGTCTCTGGAAGGTTTTCCGTATCGTGGCTCTCGGTACTGGGGGTTTCACGACGAAGACTATATGTAGGCGGAAGGGCAGGTCAGGGGTCCACACGAGGGGCCCACACAGCAGGCCGGCGCGGCCAAGGCCCAGGCCGCGCCGCCCTGGTGTCTGGCCACCTCGTGGCCCCACTTCGTCTCTCATTCGGACTTCTGGAAGCTTCGTGGAAAAATAGGCCCCTGGGCGTTGATTTCGTCCAATTCCGAGAATATTTCCTTACTAGGATTTCTGAAACCAAAAACAGCAGAAAACAAGCAATCGGCTCTTCGGCATCTCGTCAATAGGTTAGTGCCGGAAAATGCATAATAATGACATATAATGTGTATAAAACATGTGAGTATCATCATAAAAGTAGCATGGAACATAAGAAATTATAGATACGTTTGAGACGTATCAGCAGACAAGGTTCGTCTGCAGAAGGAAGTCGAATCCTGTTCCTCGAAGCTGGAAGGCGCAGTCAATATAGCCGCCAAGGCCCGCCAAGAAGTTGATTCTCTAAAGGAGGAACTGGGTAAGCTGAAGGAAAAGCTGAAGGAAGAGGAGGCGTCGAGGTTGGCTGCCGAAGCTCAGGCAGCCGAAAAAGATGAACTCCTTCGCCAATCTTCGCTAGCTTTGCTTGGTAATCCTTTCCACACTTTTCTGTTGATTATCATGCTGTTAACGATCTTTTTCCTTCTTCTCTCATGCAGAAACTGCCAACATCCCTGCCGCTGCTTTGGACAAAGTTCCAAACAATTCTCCGGCAAATGGTGTGTCGATGGCTCTTGCCTCCCACCAGCTTACGCATAAGCTCCTTAAAAAAAGGAAAAGGTGCCCTGGCGCGGATGCACCTGATGATTTTCCCCAAGATCAAGAAGGACAAAACCCTGGGGCAGCTGATTGATGCCTTCCCGGTTGACACCAAGGAGGTTATCGAGGTATTCAAGCGTACTTCGCGCACCTATGGTGCCCTCCTTGCCTTCCAGCTTATGATGGGTTACGGCTTTAAAGGTGACATCGAAGAAATGACTAAGGAGCTGCCGAAAGAGCAAGACGGGCAGTTTGTTGTCTTAAGCGCCTTTAAATCGTCTGCCCTTACTTGTGCTCGCCAGCTCCTTGAGCTGTTTTCGTCAAGGAAGTCGTCGGCTGGACCCAGTTTATCGGCTCAGACCCAAGCCCCTTGATTTTTGTAACAAACTTATGCTCGAGCTGATGTGAAACATTGTTCTGCTGCAAAACTTATGCTTGTAATAAACTCCGTGCTAGCAATGTTGTTAGCACACTTTTGTTATGATATTTCTACTTGCACTTCTCCCGATGGGAGTTACTTTGGATGCTCAGCTGTACCATATCCGTCATTCTTTTTAACGTTGTTTCCTGCAGGTTTTCCCAGTGCCCTCATTTGTCGAAGACTCTTCGGGTGCTCTTCCTGAAGGTGATCGGATCCAGCGTATGAAGGATCGGATCACTCAGATGGAAAAGGACCTGCGCAGCACTTATGCTTTAGCTGCTATTATCAACAAGAAGAGCGAGATTGCAGCCGAAGTGGAGCGGTACGCTCTTACTGAGCTACATAAAGCTACCGAGAGTCTGAACTGTAAGCTTCCTGATTCCTTTTGCCCTTTTGCCAACAACGCCTTGTCTCATTCTTTATTGGTTCCTTTGCCAGTCATAGCTTTGAACCGTGCGGAAGAGAACAAGCGGATACACGAGCGAGTGCACGCTTTAACCCAGCTATCCTCATCCGAAGAAATTTTCTGGCGGGAACACTCGAAGGCTTCGGCTGTCGCAAAATTTCAGGATCGGGTGCAGCAAGCCCACCACTTCTTTGACAAGTGCTACAAAGCTATGAGGGTGGTTTGGAAGACGATGTTCCCTTTAAACGCAGTTCCCCCTGCGCTGCTGTCTTTGATGTCTGAGTTTGGGAATGCCAAGAAGATTCAAGACTTGGTACAAGCTCAGGTTTTCGCAGGGCCCAGGTTGACGCTTTCCCTTGTGCTTGCACGGTACCCCTCGGCAGATCTGCTTGCTATTGCCAACGCTGTTGGTGACTTCGATACTTTGTATCCGAAAGTATTGCTTCCTGCCAATATAATCGTCGACAAGCTTGAAGGGCATTCGAGGGTACCTGAAGAAGGAGAGACTCCAGAAGGGTGATTTTAAAGATTACGGTTAGTTTGTAAATAGGTTATTTTGGCTACTTCATCCAAGTGTTTGGATTACGTAATGTAGCCCTTTTATTCGGTAGATACATGTATATGTACTTTTACCGTGCTAATGCCGTTGGCAAATTTTGACTGAGCAAAATCTGAATTGCTCGTTTAAGTGTATGTGTACTGGTTGGTTAGCAAATCATTTGAGTGATCAGCTCGTGTTGCAGGTTTTGCTAATCCTGTTGTATGCGCAACTTTGCTTTCAACCGCTGTCTATTTCGACAGTCACTCCCGAATATTTCGGGTGCAGTGATTCTGCCGGTGAGCCCGTTGTCCTTTGATATTTCCATAAGTAAAATATCGAACGTGGGTTGTACTCTCTTGCTTTTTACGGCACTCGTAGAGGCATCTATAGCAGAGGGAAAAGGTTAAAACCTTTGTTTGTTTTTGTATCTTTTAGCACTCGTAGAGGCTTTTCTTTTGGAGCACGATCTTCTGCCTCGTACTATGTTTGCATAGTGATACGGCTTAGATGTTTTTGGAATACTGCAATGCTTAACAAAGGATCGAAACTTAAGTTCTCATTAATAAGATAAGCACGAGACTAGAGGGCGAAAAGGCGGGCCCTATTGATATAAAGGAAAAAATTAAATGCTAATAAATTGCTTAAGCGAGGAAGGGGTTCTTCTCATCTTCTGCCTTTTTCACCACGTTAGTGGTTGCTGCGGCGTTGTTGACTTCTCCAGGGGTCTGGGCAGTGGTTGCCAGCGTCTTGCTGTCTCCTGTGCCTTCTATGCCATCGGCTGCCGAAGCTTTTGTTGCCGAAGCTTCGGCTGCCGAAGTTTCGATAGCAGGGTCGGCAGGCTTCTTCTTGGTTTCCCTGTCATGTTTTTCCTCCTTGATTTCTTGTATCGACAGCTTGGGCAGAGGGTCGACAATTTCTCGTTGGTGCCCAAACTTTGCGGCAATCCTTTGAAAGTCGCGATCACAATTGTCCGAGCGTGAGAAACTTCCATAGACTGTGATGTTTGTCCCGTTGTTCCCAGGCATTTTCAGCTTGAGGTATGCATAGTGCGGCACAGCCATGAACTTGGCATAAGCTGGTCTCCCGAGTATGGGGTGATACTGTGACTCCCAGTTCACTACCTCAAACTCGATCTTCTCCTTCCTGAAATTGTCGGTTTTGCCAAAGACGACATTCAGGTAAATCTTGCCAAGAGAGTAGCCCGGTGCAGTTGGGAGAATCCCATGGAAGCAGGTGTCTGTTTCTTCTAACATCTTCATGGTGATCCCCATACTTTTGATTGTGTCGACGAATATCAGGTTTAATCCACTTCCACCATCCATGAAAACTTTGCTCATCTTGAATCCCCCAATTTGTGCCTCGACTACTAAGGCAGCGTGTCCCGGTTTTGGTATGGTTATCGGGTGATCTGCTCGACTGAACGTAATGTTCTGAGAGGACCACTCAACATACTCGGGGATGTTTGCCATGATGCTTTCTGCCAGGTTGATCTCGCGGGTGAGCTTCTTCATCTCTCTCCTGGAGACACCTGTCCTATGGATCATGCTCATCTGCCCCCGTGGTGGTGGAAACGCCTCGTTGGGTTGATGAGGTTGGGCCTGCTGGACTTGGTGCTGCAGCGGAGGTGGAGGAGGTGGTGGTGGTAGCTGTTGCTGGCCTCCCTGCTGGATGAGTTTATGCATGTCGATGAACTGCCGACAGTCCCTGAGCAGGTGACTCGACTTCGTTTTTCCTTCCTTAGAATCGGTATACGAGTGCAGGTAGCAGGGAGCGTTGATCTGCTCAGCGTAAGGTAGTTCGGGTGCCTTCTGCTGCCGAGGTTTATAATTGCCACGGTTCCTGATGGCGTGTAACTCACACGTTCGTTGGGAACCCCAAGAGGAAGGTATGATGCGCACAGCAGCAAGTTTTCCCTCAGAAAGAAACCAAGGTTTATCGAACCAGGAGGAGCCAAGAAGCACGTTGAAGGTTGATGGCGGCGGGATGTAGTGCGGCGCAACACCCGAGATTCCGGCGCCAACGTGGAACCTGCACAACACAACCAAAGTACTTTGCCCCAACGAAACAGTGAGGTTGTCAATCTCACCGGCTTGCTGTAACAAAGGATTAACCGTATTGTGTGGAAGATGATTGTTCGCAGAGAAAACAGTAAAACAAGTATTGTAGCAGATTTGTATTTCAGTATAAAAGAATGGACCGGGGTCCACAGTTCACTAGAGGTGTCTCTCCCATAAGATAAAAGTATGTTGGGTGAACAAATTACAGTCGGGCAATTGACAAATAGAGAGGGCATAACAATGCACATACATGTCATGATAAGTATAGTGAAATTTAATTGGGCATTACGACAAAGTACATAGACCGCCATCCAACTGCATCTATGCCTAAAAAGTCCACCTTCAGGTTATCGTCCGAACCCCTTCCAGTATTAAGTTGCAAAGCAACAGACAATTGCATTAAGTATGGTGCGTAATGTAATCAACAACTACATCCTCGGACATAGCGCCAATGTTTTATCCCTAGTGGCAACAAGCACAACACAACCTTAGAACTTTCGTCACTCGTCCCGGTGTCAATGCGGGCATGAACCCACTATCGAGCATAAATACTCCCTCTTGGAGTTAAGAGCAAAAACTTGGCCAGAGCCTCTACTAATAACGGAGAGCATGCAAGATCATAAACAACACATATGCAATAACTTGATAATTAACATAACATGGTATTCTCTATCCATCGGATCCCGACAAACACAACATAGAGTATTACGGATAGATGATCTTGATCATGTTAGGCAGCTCACAAGATCCAACAATGAAGCACAATGAGGAGAAGACAACCATCTAGCTACTGCTATGGACCCATAGTCCAGGGGTGAACTACTCACTCATCACTCCGGAGGCGACCATGGCGGTGTAGAGTCCTCCGGGAGATGAATCCCCTCTCCGGCAGGGTGCCGGAGGAGATCTCCGTAATCCCCCGAGATGGGATTGGCGGCGGCGGCGTCTCCGGAAGGTTTTCCGTATCGTGGTTTTTCGCATCAGGGGTTTCGCGACGGAGGCTTTAAGTAGGCGGAAGGGCAGAGTCGGAGGGCTGACGAGGGGCCCACACCATAGGGCGGCGTGGGCCCCCCTCTGGCCGCGCGGCCCTATGGTGGCGGCGCCTCGTCGCCCCACTTCGTATCCCTTTCGGTCTTCTGGAAGGTTCGTGGCAAAATAGGACCCTAGGTCTTGATTACGTCCAATTCCGAGAATATTTCGTTACTAGGATTTCTGAAACCAAAAACAGCAGAAAACAAGCAATCGGCACTTCGGCATCTTGTTAATAGGTTAGTTCCGGAAAATGCACGAATATGACATAAAGTGTGCATAAAACATGTAGGTATCATCAATAATATGGCATGGAACATAAGAAATTATCGATACGTCGGAGACGTATCAGCATCCCCAAGCTTAGTTCTCGCTCGTCCCGAGCGAGTAAAACGATAACAAAGATAATTTCTGAAGTGACATGCCATCATAACCTTGATCATACTATTTGTAAACATATGTAATGAATGCAGCAATCAAAACAATGGTAATGACATGAGTAAACAAGTGAATCATAAAGCAAAGACTTTTCATGAATAGTACTTCAAGACAAGCATCAATAAGTCTTGCATAAGAGTTAACTCATAAAGCAATAAATCAAAGTAAAGGTATTGAAGCAACACAAAGGAAGATTAAGTTTCAGCGGTTGCTTTCAACTTGTAACATGTATATCTCATGGATAATTGTCAACATAGAGTAATATAACAAGTACAATATGCAAGTATGTAGGAATCAATGCACAGTTCACACAAGTGTTTGCTTCTTGAGGTGGAGAGAGATAGGTGAACTGACTCAACATAAAAGTAAAAAGAATGGTCCTTCAAAGAGGAAAGCATCGATTGCTATATTTGTGCTAGAGCTTTTATTTTGAAAACATGAAACAATTTTCTCAACGGTAGTAATAAAGCATATGAGTTATGAAAATTATATCTTACAAGTTGCAAGCCTCATGCATAGTGTACTAATAGTGCCCGCACCTTGTCCTAATTAGCTTGGACTACCGGATCTTTGCAATGCACATGTTTTAACCAAGTGTCACAATGGGGTACCTCCATGCCGCCTGTACAAAGGTCTAAGGAGAAAGCTCGCATTTTGGATTTCTCGCTTTTGATTATTCTTAACTTAGACATCCATACCGGGACAACATGGACAACAGATAATGAACTCCTCTTTAATGCATAAGCATGTGGCAACAATTATTATTCTCATATGAGATTGAGGATATATGTCCAAAACTGAAACTTCCACCATGAATCATGGCTTTAGTTAGCGGCCCAATGTTCTTCTCTAACAATATGCATGCTCCAACCATTAAGGTGGTAGATCTCTCTTACTTCGGACAAGACGGACATGCATAGAAACTCACATGATATTCAACAAAGAATAGTTGATGGCGTCCCCGTAAAACATGGTTATCGCACAACAAGCAACTTAATAAGAGATAAAGTGCATAAGTACATATTCAATACCACAATAGTTTTTAAGCTATTTGTCCCATGAGCTATATATTGCAAAGGTGAATGATGGAATTTTAAAGGTAGCACTCAAGCAATTTACTTCGGAATGGCGGATAAATACCATGTAGTAGGTAGGTATGGTGGACACAAATGGCATAGTGGTTGGCTCAAGGATTTTGGATGCATGAGAAGTATTCCCTCTCGATACAAGGTTTAGGCTAGCAAGGTTATTTGAAACAAACACAAGGATGAACGGTGCAGCAAAACTCACATAAAAGACATATTGTAAACATTATAAGACTCTACACCGTCTTCCTTGTTGTTCAAAACTCAATACTAGATGTTATCTAGACTCTAGAGAAACCAAATATGCAAACCAAATTAGCAAGCTCTAAGTGTTTCTTATTTAATGGGTGCAAAGTATATGATGCAAGAGCTTAAACATGAGCACAACAATTGCCAAGTATCAAATTATCCAAGACATTTTAGAATTACTACATGTAGTATTTTCCAATTCCAACCATATAACAATTTAACGAAGAAGAAACTTCGCCATGAATACTATGAGTAGAGCCTAAGGACATACTTGTCCATATGCTACAACGGAGCGTGTCTCTCTCCCACAAAGTGAATGCTAGGATCCATTTTATTCAAACAAAATAAAAAACAAAAACAAACAGACGCTCCAAGCAAAGTGCATAAGATGTGACGGAATAAAAATATAGTTTCAGGGGAGGAACCTGATAATGTTGTCGATGAAGAAGGGGATGCCTTGGGCATCCCCAAGCTTAGACGCTTGAGTCTTCTTATAATATGCAGGGGTGAACCACCGGGGTATCCCCAAGCTTAGAGCTTTCACTCTCCTTGATCATATTGCATCATACTCCTCTCTTGATCCTTGAAAACTTCCTCCACACCAAACTCGAAACAACTCATTAGAGGGTTAGTGCACAATAAAAATTAACATATTCAGAGGTGACACAATCATTCTTAACACTTCTGGACATTGCATAAAGCTACTGGACATTAATGGATCAAAGAAATTCATCCAACATAGCAAAAGAGGCAATGCGAAATAAAAGGCACAATCTGTCAAAACAGAAAAGTCCGTAAAGATGGATTTTATTAGGCCACCAGACTTGCTCAAATAAAAATGCCCAAATTGAATGAAAGTTGCGTACATATCTGAGGATCACTCATGTAAATTGGCTTAATTTTCTGAGCTACCTACAGGGAGGTAGACCCAGATTCGTGACAGCAAAGAAATCTGAAACTGCGCAGTAATCCAAATCTAGTACTTACTTTACTATCAAAGACTTTAGTTGGCACAACAAAACATAAAACTAAGATAAGGAGAGGTTGCTACAGTAGTAAACAACTTCCAAGACTCAAATATAAAACAAAAATACTGTAGTAAAAATATGGGTTGTCTCCCATAAGCGCTTTTCTTTAACGCCTTTCAGCTAGGCGCAGAAAGTGTAACTCAAGTAATATCAAGAGATGAAGCATCAACATCATAATTTGTTCTAATAATAGAATCATAAGGTAACTTCATTCTCTTTCTAGGGAAGTGTTCCATACCTTTCTTGAGAGGAAATTGATATTTAATATTACCTTCCTTCATATCAATAGTAGCACCAACGGTTCGAAGAAAAGGTCTTCCCAATATAATGGGGCAAGATGCATTGCATTCAATATCCAAGACAACAAAATCAACGGGGACAAGGTTATTGTTAACCATAATATGAACATTATCAACTCTCCCCAAAGGTTTCTTTTTAGCATTATCAGCGAGATTAACATCCAGATAACAATTCTTCAATGGTGGCAAGTCAAGCATATCATAGACTTTTTAGGCATAACAGAAATACTTGCACCAAGATCACATAAAGCATTACAATCAAAATCTTTGACCCTCATTTTAATGATGGGCTCCCAACCATCCTCTAGCTTTCTAGGAATAGAAGTTTCAAGTTTTAGTTTCTCTTCTCTAGCTTTTATGAGAGCATTTGTAATATGTTTTGTGAAAGCCAAGTTTACAGTGCTAGCATTGGGACTCTTAACAAGTTTTTGTAAGAACTTTATAACTTCAGAGATGTGGCAATCATCAAAATCTAAATCATTACAATCTAAAGCAATGGGATTATCATCCCCAAGGTTGGAAAAAATTTCAGCAGTTTTATCACAAGCAGTTTCAGCAGTTTTAGCAGTTTCAGGTAATTTTGCGCGCTTTGCACTAGGAGTAGAGGCATTGCCAACACCAATTATTTTACCATTAATAGTAGGAGGTGCAGCAACATGTGAATCATTAGCATTGCTAGTGGTGGTAATAGTCCAAACTTTAGCTACATTTTTCTCTTTAGCTAGTTTTTCATTTTCTTCTCTATCCCACCTAGCACGCAGTTCAGCCATTAATCTTATATTCTCATTAATTCTAACTTGGATGGCATTTGCTGTAGTAACAATTTTATTTTCAATATCCTCAGGTTTAGCAGCCATTTTATTAATTAAAGAAGATTGTGACGCAGACATGTATGAGATTCGGTCTTCAGCATTTGCAAGTTTAGTTTGCAACCCAGAAATCTCCATATTCAAATTTTCAAGTTGATTTCCTATATTCTTCAACAAGGTAGATTGCTCATTCATAATTTTAGTAAACAATTTATTTTTCTCATATTGTGATTGCATAAAGCTCTTGGTGGATCTTTCAATTTCTAACATCTTTTCCTCATTAGGCGAAACATATCTACCATAAGAGTTATTATTAGCAGGATTTGGCCTAGAATTTTGAGCAACCAATGAAGCTAACGGAACATTATTAGGATCAACATTAGTCCTACCATTCACAAGCATAGACATAATAGCATCAATTTTATCATTTAAGGAAGAGGATTCTTCAACAGAATTTACCTTCTTACCTTGTGGAGCTCTTTCCGTGTGCCATTCAGAGTAATTAACCATCATATTATCAAGGAGCTTTGTTGCTTCACCCAGAGTGATGGACATAAAGGTACCTCCAGCAGCTGAATCCAATAAATTCCGCGAAGAAAAATTTAGTCCTGCATAGAAGGTTTGGATGATCATCTAAGTAGTCAGTCCATGGGTTGGGCAATTTTTAACCAAAGATTTCATTCTTTCCCAAGCTTGAGCAACATGTTCATTATCCAATTGTTTAAAATTCATTATGCTACTCCTCAAAGATATAATTTTAGCAGGGGGATAATATCTACCCATAAAAGCATCCTTGCATTTAGTCCAGGAATCAATACTATTCTTAGGCAGAGGTAGCAACCAATCTTTAGCTCTTCCTCTTAATGAGAAAGGAAACAATTTTAATTTTATAATGTCACCATCTACATCTTTATACTTTTGCATTTCACATAGTTCAACAAAATTATTGAGATGGGCAGCAGCATCATCGGAACTAACACCGGAAAATTGCTCTCTCATGACAAGATTCAAGTAAAGCAGGTTTAATTTCAAAGAATTCTGCTGTAGTAGCAGGTGGAGCAATAGGTGTGCATAGGAAATCATTGTTATTTGTGCTAGTGAAGTCACACAACTTAGTATTTTCAGGGGTAGCCATTTTAGCAGTAGTAAATAAAACAAACTAGATAAAGTAAATGCAAGTAAACTAATTTTTTTGTGTTTTCGATATAGCAAACAAGACAGTAAATAAAGTAAAACTAGCAACTAATTTTTTTGTGTTTTGATATAATGCAGCAAACAAAGTAGTAAATAAAATAAAGCAAGACAAAAACAAAGTAAAGAGATTGGGAAGTGGAGACTCCCTTGCGGCGTGTCTTGATCTCCCCGGCAACGGCGCCGGAAAAAGAGCTTGATGGCGTGTAACTCACACGTTCGTTGGGAACCCCAAGAGGAAGGTATGATGCGCACAGCAGCAAGTTTTCCCTCAGAAAGAAACCAAGGTTTATCGAACCAGGAGGATCCAAGAAGCACGTTGAAGGTTGATGGCGGCGGGATGTAGTGCGGCGCAACACCAGAGATCCTGGCGCCAACGTGGAACCTGCACAACACAACCAAAGTACTTTGCCCCAACGAAACAGTGAGGTTGTCAATCTCACCGGCTTGCTGTAACAAAGGATTAACCGTATTGTGTGGAAGATGATTGTTTGCAGAGAAAACAGTAGAAACAAGTATTGCAGCAGATTTGTATTTCAGTATAAAAGAATGGACCGGGGTCCACAGTTCACTAGAGGTGTCTCTCCCATAAGATAAAAGTATGTTGGGTGAACAAATTACAGTCGGGCAATTGACAAATAGAGAGGGCATAACAATGCACATACATGTCATGATAAGTATAGTGAAATTTAATTGGGCATTACGACAAAGTACATAGACCGCCATCCAACTGCATCTATGCCTAAAAAGTCCACCTTCAGGTTATCGTCCGAACCCCTTCCAGTATTAAGTTGCAAAGCAACGGACAATTGCATTAAGTATGGTGCGTAATGTAATCAACAACTACATCCTCGGACATAGCGCCAATGTTTTATCCCTAGTGGCAACGAGCACAACACAACCTTAGAACTTTCCATCACTCGTCCCGGTGTCAATGCGGGCATGAACCCACTATCGAGCATAAATACTCCCTCTTGGAGTTAAGAGAAAAAACTTGGCCAGAGCCTCTACTAATAACGGAGAGCATGCAAGATCATAAACAACACATATGCAATAACTTGATAATTAACATAACATGGTATTCTCTATCCATCGGATCCCGACAAACACAACATAGAGTATTACAGATAGATGATCTTGATCATGTTAGGCAGCTCACAAGATCCAACAATGAAGCACAATGAGGAGAAGACAACCATCTAGCTACTGCTATGGACCCATAGTCCAGGGGTGAACTACTCACTCATCACTCCGGAGGAGACCATGGCGGTGTAGAGTCCTCCGGGAGATGAATCCCCTCTCCGGCAGGGTGCCGGAGGAGATCTCCGGAATCCCCGAGATGGGATTGGCGGCGGCGGCGTCTCCGGAAGGTTTTCCGTATCGTGGTTTTTCGCATCGGGGGTTTCGCGACGGAGGCTTTAAGTAGGCGGAAGGGCGAGTCGGAGGGCCGACGAGGGGCCCACACCATAGGGCGGCGCGGGCCCCCTCCGGCCGCGCGGCCCTATGGTGGCGGCGCCTCGTCGCCCCACTTCGTATCCCTTTCGGTCTTCTGGAAGGTTCGTGGCAAAATAGGACCCTGGGTCTTGATTTCGTCCAATTCCGAGAATATTTCGTTACTAGGATTTCTGAAACCAAAAACAGCAGAAAACAAGCAATCGGCACTTCGGCATCTTGTTAATAGGTTAGTTCCAGAAAATGCACGAATATGACATAAAGTGTGCATAAAACATGTAGGTATCATCAATAATATGGCATGGAACATAAGAAATTATCGATACGTCGGAGACGTATCAGTTCCCGGAGTTGTTCCGGTTACCGTCCTGTCGATCGTCTTGTCTGTCATCATACCGATCATCCTGTCGATCAGAGTAAGCTGCGGCTACCAGGTTGTTGTCATCATAGTTGCGGTTCTTCCTTCTCTTGTGGCGATCCCTTCGGCCACCCGAGTCGTGCTTCGGCTGGTCATCGTCTTCGTCGTCACTGCGCTGTCGTGGCCTTCGCACGTTGTCCTCGCCATCAGCCCAACTGTTGGCGATTTCCATTAACTTGGTTATGATTTTAGGCTTTTTACGCCCGAGTTCTTCTATGTAACTCTCACGTCGGACGCCGTCGCTGAAGGCGTCAATTGCTCTGTCGATAGACACATCTTCAGCATCGTTTAGGAGTTTGGTGAATCTCCCGATGTATGAGCGCATTGACTCCTTCTGCTTCTACTGGCAGTTCCGTAATTCTTCAATCCCGACGGGTCTCTTGTATGTTGCTTGGAAATTGGCAACGAAGGCGTCTACTAGATCGTCCCATGATTTGATGGAACCCTTCGGTAGCCCCCTTAGCCAGGCACGCGCTGAATCTTTGAGATAGAGCTGTAAGCACTGCATTGCTGCTATTTGGTTCCCCTTGTGTAGTATTACAGTCTGCAGGTAGTCATCTATCCAAGATCTTGGCTCTTGGTGCCTATCGTATTTGGCGGCATCGGTAGGCGTAGGCTTGAACTTCCTGGGCGGCATCGCCTCGCGGATTCTGTGACTTAGACAGTCGGCTCCCCTGAGCTCACCGTCGTACTCCTGATCCTCATCCGAAGAATCGCTGTCGTTCTCGTTCCTAGCGGCGCGTCGTCGCCTCGCTTTGTCGATCCTGCTCTGGGTGATTTCATCCCGGGCGTCTCTCGCATGATACTTCGAGCCGCTGCCCTGCAGCGTGGTTTTTTCCTTTTGTGGAACTAGATTATTTCCCAGTATCGCGAGACTTTCCAGGGCACCTCGATGAGCTTGGGCCATGGATCCTTCGGGGCGTTGGTTGATGAGGTATGCAACAAGGTTGGCAGTTGCTCCTGCAACGGTTTTCGGTCGTGGCATGCCTGCTGTGTCCGTAGTCATAAAGGACTTGGTCAGGTTTGACGTGATTTCTCTGGCATCATCTTCCGAGAGCCTGGACAGCCTCGACCTGTGCTTGCCTACCCCTTGAGTATTTCGAGAGGCGCCCGCCTGCGAGCCTCTTCGCCGCTCACTGGATCGATCTGCCGCAGATAGGCGTCTCTCGAGAGAGGCTTGTTCCTTTGACAGGTGCTCCCGATTTTTCTCTAGTATAGAGCGATAAGCATTGAGAGTTCCGACTGAGGTTCCTGCGGGGAGCGGTGTGTTGTTGAGTACTGCTGCCCTGGCGGCTGCCCACTCCTCGTCTGCGATGGTGTAATCGCTATCGTGGTTGCTGGCGCTGTTGTCGAAACTTGCCCGCCTACTAGAACGAGGAGTATGGTCTCCGTTTCCTCTGTGCCTTGTGTTTCCTGTGTTATTGGCGGCATAAACCTGATGATGTGCTGTTCTTCCTTGGACGATGCTGTCGATACTGTCCTCTCCTGATGAGTACTGGGCGTTGCAGATGAACAGCGTGTCGCTTGATCCCAGCCCGTGCCTGGTGTCGCAGTTCAAGCAGTAGTATGAGGTTAACTCCGAAGATGTGGGATCGTCGGATCCTACCGTCATGGAGGACACGGAACGAGGAGCCGAGGGCGCGGGCGAGCTTGTCGAGCCTGTCAGACCAGCCGAAAGGTCGAGTGATGATGACGCGCTTGGACTCGTCGATCTGGAGATAGGCGATTCCAGCAGTCGAAGGATTCCTTCTGCGTTGACGTTGTAGTGGATGTTGCCGTAAGTCATCTCCATGTTTCCTTGTAGATCTGAGAAGTTCGAGCGAGAAGAATCGCTGTGTGGGGTGAACTCATAGGAGCCGAACCGAATTGGGCTTCCCAGGTTTGGCGATGACGGTGTTGATGAAGTTGCCGATGAAGTCGCCGGTGTCATGATTGGATCTGCCGATGACCGATCTTGTGCCGACAGGTTTCCCACAGACGGCGCCAATTGTCGAGGGTGCTCCTCGGCAATGCCCTCTGATAGGGGCTTAGGGTTGATGGAATCCTGCAAGCTGACACGAGACATCGGTTCACAGACAAGCGGGGAGAGCGATTTACCCAGGTTCGGGGTCCCCGATGAGGTAAAACCCTTACGTCCTGCCTGTCTGTTCTTGATTATGATGATAATGGGTTACAATGGGGTGCCGAATAGTTCGGCTGAGATCTCGTCGAGATGGCTAATCGCTAGGGTGACCTAGCTCTAAGCTTCTGTTGGCTAAGATTGCTAAGATTGATTGTGTTCCTCGACAGCCCCTCTCCTGGCCTTTATATAGGAGGCCAGGTCTCAAGAGGCCTAGTCGAGTACTACTAGGTTTACAGTAGATCTATCTCTAGACTTTCCTTGTTCGGCTCCTTCCGAGTCTTGTACTCCAAGATATCTTCCGTCGCATTGCTTTAGCGGCCCATCTCGCCACCGAGTACCTTCATGGGCCTCCAGCTAGGAAACATAGGGTAGGGCAACATTGGTTACCCGAAGGGTAATGCCCACGTCACCAAGACTTATAGTACCTTTGATATACCTGAGTATTCTTTTCACTGCAGTCCAATGAGCAGTGGTAGGTGAATGTAAATACTGGCATACCTTATTTACTGAAAAAGCAATGTCTGGCCGTGTAAGAGTTAAGTATTGAAGAGCACCAACAATGCTCCTATATCTTGTACTGTCATCTGGACCAAGTGGATCTCCCTCCATAGCTGATAATTTTTCAGAGGATGACAAGGGCGTCGGTGCTGTTTTGGAATCCTTCATACCAACTCTAGTCAACAAATCCATAGCATATTTTTCTTGAGTTAAAGTTATACCATCTCTTAACTTTTTAACTTCAATCCCCAAAAAATAATGCAGATCACATAAATCTTTAAGTGCAAAAGCCTTCCTCAAATCTTGAAGCAATGCAGAAATAGCTTTGGTTGATGAACTAGTGACAATTATATCATCAACATACACTAGCACAAAAATGGTGATACTTGACTTATTGTAAATAAACAGTGAAGTATCAGCTTTGGACGGTGAAAAATCAAGTTCTTGGAGTTTTGAGCTCAACTTTGCAAACCATGCTCTAGGTGCTTGCTTGAGTCCTGATGTCTACGGGAGCTTCTATTCTTGTAGACAGTGTTGGGCCTCCAAGAGCAGAGGTTTGTAGAACAGCAGCAACTTTCCCTTAAGTGGATCACCCAAGGTTTATCGAACTCAGGGAGGAAGAGGTCAAAGATATCCCTCTCATGCAACCCCGCAACCACAAAGCAAGAAGTCTCTTGTGTCCCCAACACACCTAATAGGTGCACTAGTTCGGCGAAGAGATAGTGAAATACATGTGGTATGAATGAATATGAGCAGTAGTAATGGCGCCGTGAAAATAGCTTGTCGGCGTGTGGTTGATGGTGGTAATATGGTAGCAGTAGTAACGCAAGTAAAACAAGAAACAAGCAGCGATAGCGATATTTAGGAACAAGGCCTAGGGATTACACTTTCACTAGTGGACACTCTCAACTTTGATCACATAACAGAATAGATAGATGCATACTCTACACTCTTTTGTTGGATGATGAACACATTGCGTAGGATTACACGAACCCTCAATGCCGGAGTTAACAAGCTCCACAATTCAATGTTCATATTTAAATAACCTTAGAGTGCATGAAAGATCAACACGACTAAACCAAGTACTAACACAGCATGCACACTCGTCACCTTCACACTATGTAGGAGGAATAGATCACATCAATACTATCATAGCAATAGTTAACTTCACAATCTACAAGAGATCATGATCATAGCATACGCCAAGTACTAACACGGATGCACACACTCGTTACCATTACACCGTGCGGGAGGAATAAACTACTTTAATAACATCACTAGAGTAGCACATGGATAAATTGTGATACAAAACACATTGCAATCATAAAGAGATATAAATAAGCACTTCACTACGCCATTCATAACAGTGAATAAGTATTCTGTGAAATATAGCCTAAGAGACCCACACGGTGCACACACTGTCACCTTTACACACGTGGGACAAGGAGTCTCCGGAGATCACATAAGTAAAATTCACTTGACTAGCATAGCGACATCTAGATTACAAGCATCATCATATGAATCTCAATCATGTAAGGCAGCTCATGAGATTATTGTATTGAAGTACATAGGAGAGAGATGAACCACATAGCTACCGGTACAGCCCCGAGCCTTGATGGAGAACTACTCCCTCCTCATGGGAGACAGCAGCGTTGATGGAGATGGCGGTGGTGTCGATGGAGGAGCCTTCCGGGGGCACTTCCCCGCCCCGGCAGCGTGCCGGAACAGAGACTCCTGTCCCCCAGATCTTGGCTTCGCGATGGCGGCGGCTCTGGAAGGTTTCTCGTACCGTGGCTTTTTCGTATCGAGGTTTTAGGTCAGGGACCTTTAAATAGGCGAAGAGGCGGAGTCGGAGGGTCAACGAGGCGGCGACACCATAGGGTGGCGCGGGCCACACCCAGGCCGCGCCGGCCTATGGTCTGGTGGGCCTGTGGCCCCCCTCTGGTCCTTCCCGGGTGTTCTGGAAGCTTCGTGGAAAAATAGGAACCTGGGTCTTGATTTCGTCCGATTCCGAGAATATTTCCTTACTAGGATTTCTGGAACCAAAAACAGCAGAAAACAGGAACTGGCCCTTCGGCATCTCGTCAATAGGTTAGTTCCGGAAAACGCATAAATATGACATATAATGTGCATAAAACATGTAGATATCATCAATAATGTGGCATGGAACATAAGAAATTATCGATACGTCGGAGACGTATCAAGTCCATATAGAGATTTATCCAATTTGCACACATGATAAGGTGCATGTGGATCTTCATAACCAGGTGGCTGTCTCATATATACTTCTTCTTCCAGAACACCATGGAGAAACGCGTTCTTCACATCTAGTTGCCTTAAGCTCCAACCTTTTGAAACTGAAACAACTAGAACAAGTCTTATGGTAGCAGCTTTAACAACTGGACTAAAAGTGTCCTCATAATCTATGCCATAGCGTTGTTTAAAACCTTTTGCTACTAGTCTAGATTTATATCTATCAATGGTTCCATCAGCTTTTCTTTTAATTCTATACACCCATTTGCAATCTATTAAATTTATGCCCCTTTTATATGGAACTAAGTGCCAAGTTTTATTTTCAACTAATGCTTTGTACTCATCATTCATAGCATGCTTCCAATCAGGATTTTCTAATGCCATTTGCAAGGTTTCAGGTTCATTAGAAAAGGTGGAAAGACCATACCGAACCGTTCCATCGGTGTAGGTTTTGGGCCTTCTGTTTCCAGTTGTAGATCTGGTGCGGTGCACAGGTACAACAGACGAGTCTGGCGCAGAGGATCCCGGTGCTGTAGTAGTCCCATGGCGTTGTCGAGGAGCCGCGTCGCGTGAGGATTGGCGCCCGCGCGCGGGAGCCGATTCAGTTGGCCCACCTGGCCTGGCGGTTCTCCACCTGGTCGGGAGCCCACGAGCAGGTGCGGCAGCAGATGGCCCACGCGCTGTCGCCGATCGGCCTGTTTCGCTGGACGTGGCAGCAGGAGAGCTGTCCGCCCTTTCGGACACGGAGGAGCCAGGTGATGTGGCGTCCGTTCGTTGGCTGCTGCTGAGCCCGCGAGCATCTTCTGACGCACGACCGGATGGCGACGCGGAACTGGATCCCGAGGGCGATTCTTCCAGGATCTCAGGCGTATCTGTATTGAAGTCCGCGCCATGCATGTCGTCTAGCGGCACGTCCGGAGCATCGCCGTTTGGCTGATTTTGACCATCGTTTTGCATGGGATTTTCTTCTCCATCTAGCTCCTTGATACGTCTCCGACGTATCGATAATTTCTTATGTTCTATGCCATATTATTGATGATACCTACATGTTTTATGCACACTTTATGTCATATTAGTGCATTTTCTGGAACTAACCTATTAACAAGATGCCGAAGTGCCGGCTCTCGTTTTCTCGCTGTTTTTGGTTTCGAAATCCTAGTAACGAAATATTCTCGGAATTGGACGAAACGAAGACCCGGGGCCCTATTTTTCCACGGAGCTTCCGGAAGACCGAAGAACACACGAAGTGGGGCCACGAGGTGGCCAGGCTATAGGGCGGCGCGGCCCAAGCCCCGGCCGCGCCGACCTATAGTGTGGGCCCCTCGTTAGCCCCCCGACTCTGCCCTTCCGCCTACTTAAAGCCTCCGTCGCGAAACCCCGATGCGAAAAACCACGATACGGAAAACCTTACCGAGACGCCGTCGCCGCCGATCCCATCTCGGGGATTCTGGAGATCTCCTCCGGCACCCTGCCGGAGAGGGGATTCATCTCCCGGAGGACTCTACACCGCCATGGTCGCCTCCGGAGTGATGAGTGAGTAGTTCACCCCTGGACTATGGGTCCATAGCAGTAGCTAGATGGTTGTCTTCTCCTCATTGTGCTTCATTGTTGGATCTTGTGAGCTGCCTAACATGATCAAGATCATCTATCTGTAATTCTATATGTTGTGTTTGTCGGGATCCGATGGATAGAGAATACCATGTCATGTTAATTATCAAGTTATTATACATGTGTTGTTTATGATCTTGCATGCTCTCCGTTTCTAGTAGAGGCTCTGGCCAAGTTTTTACTTTTAACTCCAAGAGGGAGTACTTATGCTCGATAGTGGGTTCATGCCTGCATTGACACCTGGGACAGTGACGTAAAGTTCTAAGGTTGTGTTGTGCTTGTTGCCACTAGGGATAAAACATTGGCGCTATGTCCGAGGATGTAGTTGTTGATTACATTACGCACCATACTTAATGCAATTGTCCGTTGCTTTGCAACTTAATACCGGAGGGGGTTCGGACGATAACCCGAAGGTGGACTTTTTAGGCATAGATGCAGCTTGGATGGCGGTCTATGTACTTTGTCGTAATGCCCAATTAAATCTCACTATACTTATCATGTCATGTATGTGCATTGTTATGCCCTCTCTATTTGTCAATTGCCCGACTGTAATTTGTTCACCCAACATGCTTTTATCTTATGGGAGAGACACCTCTAGTGAATTGTGGACCCCGGTCCATTCTTTAATACTGAAATACAAATCTGTCGCAATACTTGTTTTACTCGTTTTCTCTCGCAAACAATCATCTTCCACACAATACGGTTAACCCTTTGTTACAGCAAGCCGGTGAGATTGACAACCTCACTCGTTTCGTTGGGGCAAAGTACTTTGGTTGTGTTGTGCAGGTTCCACGTTGGCGCCGGAATCTCCGGTGTTGCGCCGCACTACATCCCGCCGCCATCAACCTTCAACGTGCTTCTTGACTCCTACTGGTTCGATTAAACCTTGGTTTCTTATCGAGGGAAACTTGCCGCTGTGCGCATCACACCTTCCTCTTGGGGTTCCCAACGGACGTGTCAACTACACGCATCAAGCAAATTTCCGGCGCCGTTGTCGGGAGATCAAGACACGCTGCAAGGGGAGTCTCCACTTCTCAATCTCTTTACTTTGTTTTTGTCTTGCTTTATTTTATTTACTACTTTGTTTGCTGCATTATATCAAAACACAAAAAAATTAGTTGCTAGTTTTACTTTATTTACTGTCTTGTTTGCTATATCGAAAACACAAAAAAATTAGTTTACTTGCATTTACTTTATCTAGTTTGCTTTACTTACTACTGTTAAAATGGCCAACCCTGAAAATACTAAGTTGTGTGACTTCACTAGCACAAATAATAATGATTTCTTATGCACACATATTGCTCCACCTGCTACTACAGCAGAATTCTTTGAAATTAAACCTGCTTTACTTAATCTTGTCATGAGAGAGCAATTTTCTAGTGTTAGTTCTGATGATGCTGCTGCCCATCTCAATAATTTTGTTGAACTATGTGAAATGCAAAAGTATAAAGATGTAGATGGTGACATTATAAAATTAAAATTGTTCCCTTTCTCATTAAGAGGAAGAGCTAAAGATTGGTTGCTATCTCTGCCTAAGAATAGTATTGATTCCTGGACTAAATGCAAGGATGCTTTTATTGGTAGATATTATCCCCCTGCTAAAATTATATCTTTGAGGAGTAGCATAATGAATTTTAAACAATTAGATAATGAACATGTTGCTCAAGCTTGGGAAAGAATGAAATCTCTCGGTTAAAAATTGCCCAACCCATGGACTGACTACTTGGATGATCATCCAAACCTTCTATGCAGGACTAAATTTTTCTTCGCGGAATTTATTGGATTCAGCTGCTGGAGGTACCTTTATGTCCATCACTCTTGGTGAAGCAACAAAGCTCCTTGATAATATGATGATTAATTACTCTGAATGGCACACGGAAAGAGCTCCACAAGGTAAGAAGGTAAATTCTCTTGAAGAATCCTCTTCCTTGAATGATAAGGTTGATGCTATTATGTCTATGCTTGCGAATGATAGGACTAATGTTGATCCTAATAATGTTCCATTAGCTTCATTGGTTGCCCAAGAAGAACATGTTGATGTAAACTTCATTAAAAATAATAATTTCAACAACAATGCTTATCGGAACAATTCTAGTAATAACTATAGGCCATATCCTTATAATAATGGTAACGGTTATGCTAATTCTTATGGGAATTCTTACAACAATAATAGGAACACACCCCCTGGACTTGAAGCCATGCTTAAAGAATTTATTAGTACACAAACTGCCTTTAACAAATCTGTTGAGGAAAAGCTCAATAAAATTGATATTCTTGTTTCTAGAGTTGATAGTCTTGCCTCCGATGTTGATCTTTTGAAATCGAAAGTTATGCCTAATAGGGATATTGAAAATAAAATTGTTACTACAGCAAATGCCATCCAAGTTAGAATTAATGAGAATATAAGATTAATGGCTGAACTGCGTGCTAGGTGGGATAGAGAAGAAAAGGAAAAACTAGCTAAAAAAGAAGATGTAGCTAAAGTTTGGACTATTACCACCACTAGCAATGCTAATGATTCATATGTTGCTGCACCTCCTACTATCAATGGTAAAATAATTGGTGTTGGCAATGCTTCTACTCCTAGTGCAAAGCGCGCAAAATTACCTGAAACTGCTAAAACTGCTGAAACTGCTTGTGATAAAACTGCTGAAATTTTTTCCAACCTTGGGGATGATAATCCCATTGCTTTAGATTGTAATGATTTAGATTTTGATTATTGCCACATCTCTGAAGTTATAAAGTTCTTGCAAAAACTTGCTAAGAGTCCCAATGCTAGCGCTATAAATTTGGCTTTCACAAAACATATTACAAATGCTCTCATAAAAGCTAGAGAAGAGAAATTAAAACTTGAAACTTCTATTCCTAGAAAGCTAGAGGATGGTTGGGAGCCCATCATTAAAATGAGAGTCAAAAATTTTGATTGTAATGCCTTATGTGATCTTGGTGCAAGTATTTCTGTTATGCCTAAAAAAGTCTATGATATGCTTGACTTGCCACCATTGAATAACTGTTATTTGGATGTTAATCTCGCTGATAATGCTAAAAAGAAACCTTTGGGGAAAGTTGATAATGTTCATATTATGGTTAACAATAACCTTGTCCCCGTTGATTTTGTTGTCTTGGATATTGAATGCAATGCATCTTGCCCCATTATATTGGGAAGACCTTTTCTTCGAACCGTTGGTGCTACTATTGATATGAAGGAAGGTAATATTAAATATCAATTTCCTCTCAAGAAAGGTATGGAACACTTCCCTAGAAAGAGAATGAAGGTACCTTATGATTCTATCATTAGAACAAATTATGATGTTGATGCTTCATCTTTCGATGTTACTTGATACACACTTTCGCGCCTAGCCGAAAGGCGTTAAAGAAAAGCGCTTATGGGAGACAACCCATGTTTTTACTCCAGTATTTTTGTTTTATATTTGTGTCTTGGAAGTTGTTTACTACTGTAGCAACCTCTCCTTATCTTAGTTTTATGTTTTGTTGTGCCAAGTAAAGTCTTTGATAGAAAAGTAAGTACTAGATTTGGATTACTCGCGCAGTTTCAGAATTCTTTGCTGTCACGAATCTGGGTCTATCTCCCTGTAGGTAGCTCAGAAAATTAAGCCAATTTACGAGCATGATCCTCAGATATGTACGCAACTTTCATTCAATTTGAGCATTTTCGTTTGAGCAAGTCTGGTGGCCTAATAAAATCCATCTTTACGGACTGTTCTGTTTTGACAGATTCTGTCTTTTATTTCGCATTGCCTCTTTTGCTATGTTGGATGAATTTCTTTGATCCACTAATGTCCAGTAGCTTTATGCAATGTCCAGAAGTGTTAAGAATGATTGTGTCACCTCTGAACATGTGAATTTTTATTATGCACTAACCCTCTAATGAGTTGTTTCGAGTTTGGTGTGGAGGAAGTTTTCAAGGATCAAGAGAGGAGTATGATGCAATATGATCAAGGAGAGTGAAAGCTCTAAGCTTGGGGATGCCCCGGTGGTTCACCCCTGCATATATTAAGAAGACTCAAGCGTCTAAGCTTGGGGATGCCCAAGGCATCCCCTTCTTCATCGACAACATTATCAGGTTCCTCCCCTGAAACTATATTTTTATTCGGCCACATCTTATGCACTTTGCTTGGAGCGTCGGTTTGTTTTTGTTTTTTGTTTTGTTTGAATAAAATGGATCTTAGCATTCACTTTGTGGGAGAGAGACACGCTCCGCTGTTGCATATGGACAAATATGTCCTTAGGCTCTACTCATAATATTCATGGCGAAGTTTCTTCTTCGTTAAATTGTTATATGGTTGGAATTGGAAAATGATACATGTAGTAACTCTAAAATGTCTTGGATAATTTGATACTTGGCAATTGTTGTGCTCATGTTTAAGCTCTTGCATCATATACTTTGCACCCATTAATGAAGAAATACTTAGAGCTTGCTAATTTGGTTTGCATATTTGGTTTCTCTAGAGTCTAGATAACATCTAGTATTGAGTTTTGAACAACAAGGAAGACGGTATGGAGTCTTATAATGTTTACCATATGTCTTTTATGTGAGTTTTGCTGTACCGTTCATCCTTGTGTTTGTTTCAAATAACCTTGCTAGCCTAAACCTTGTATCGAGAGGGAATACTTCTCATGCATCCAAAATCCTTGAGCCAACCACTATGCCATTTGTGTCCACCATACCTACCTACTACATGGTATTTATCCGCCATTCCAAAGTAAATTGCTTGAGTGCTACCTTTAAAATTCCATCATCCACCTTTGCAATACATAGCTCATGGGACAAATAGCTTAAAAACTATTGTGGTATTGAATATGTACTTATGCACTTTATCTCTTATTAAGTTGCTTGTTGAGCGATAACCATGTTTCTGGGGACGCCATCAACTATTCTTTGCTGGATATCATGTGAGTTGCTATGCATGTCCGTCTTGTCTGAAGCAAGAGAGATCTACCACCTTCATGGTTGGAGCATGCATATTGTTAGAGAAGAACTTTGGGCCGCTAACTAAAGCCATGATTCATGGTGGAAGTTTCAGTTTGGACATATATCCTCAATCTCATATGAGAAGAATAATTGTTGCCACATGCTTATGCATTAAATAGGAGTCCATTATCTGTTGTCCATGTTGTCCCGGTATGGATGTCTAAGTTGAGAATAATCAAAAGCGAGAAATCCAAAATGCGAGCTTTCTCCTTAGACCTTTGTACAGGCGGCATGGAGGTACCCCATTGTGACACTTGGTCAAAACATGTGCATTGCAAAGATCCGGTAGTCCAAGTTAATTAGGACAAGGTGCGGGCACTATTAGTACACTATGCATGAGACTTGCAACTTGTAAGATATAATGTACATAACTCATATGCTTTATTACTACCGTTGACAAAATTGTTTCATGTTTTCAAAATAAAATCTCTAGCACAAATATAGCAATCGATGCTTTCCTCTTTGAAGGACCATTCTCTTTACTTTTATGTTGAGTCAGTTCACCTATTTCTCTCCACCTCAAGAAGCAAACACTTGTGTGAACCGTGCATTGATTCCTACATACTTGCATATTGTACTTGTTATATTACTCTATGTTGACAATTATCCATGAGATATACATGTTACAAGTTGAAAGCAACCGCTGAAACTTAATCTTCCTTTGTGTTTCTTCAATACCTTTACTTTGATTTATTGCTTTATGAGTTAACTCTTATGCAAGACTTATTAATACTTGTCTTGAAGTACTATTCATGAAAAGTCTTTGCTATATGATTCACCTGTTCACTCATGTCATCACCATTGTTTTGATCGCTGCATCCACTACATATGTTTACAAATAGTATGATCAAGGTTATGATGGCATATCACTTCAGAAATTATCTTTGTTATCGTTTTACCTGCTCGGGACGAGCAGAACTAAGCTTGGGGATGCTTGATACGTCTCCGACGTATCGATAATTTCTTATGTTCTATGCCATATTATTGATGATACCTACATGTTTTATGCACACTTTATGTCATATTAGTGCATTTTCCGGAACTAACCTATTAACAAGATGCCGAAGTGCCGGTTCTGTTTTCTGCTGTTTTTGGTTTCGGAAATCCTAGTAACGAAATATTCTCGGAATTGGACGAAACGAAGACCCGGGGCCCTATTTTTCCACGGAGCTTCCGGAAGACCGAAGAACACACGAAGTGGGGCCACGAGGTGGCCGGGCTATAGGGCGGCGCGGCCCAAGCCCCGGCCGCGCCGACCTATAGTGTGGGCCCCTCGTTAGCCCCCGACTCGCCCTTCCGCCTACTTAAAGCCTCCGTCGCGAAACCCCCGATGCGAAAAACCACGATACGGAAAACCTTACCGAGACGCCGTCGCCGCCGATCCCATCTCGGGGGATTCCGGAGATCTCCTCCGGCACCCTGCCGGAGAGGGGATTCATCTCCCGGAGGACTCTACACCGCCATGGTCGCCTCCGGAGTGATGAGTGAGTAGTTCACCCCTGGACTATGGGTCCATAGCAGTAGCTAGATGGTTGTCTTCTCCTCATTGTGCTTCATTGTTGGATCTTGTGAGCTGCCTAACATGATCAAGATCATCTATCTGTAATTCTATATGTTGTGTTTGTCGGGATCCGATGGATAGAGAATACCATGTCATGTTAATTATCAAGTTATTATACATGTGTTGTTTATGATCTTGCATGCTCTCCGTTTCTAGTAGAGGCTCTGGCCAATTTTTTACTTTTAACTCCAAGAGGGAGTACTTATGCTCGATAGTGGGTTCATGCCTGCATTGACACCTGGGACAGTGACAGAAAGTTCTAAGGTTGTGTTGTGCTTGTTGCCACTAGGGATAAAACATTGGCGCTATGTCCGAGGATGTAGTTGTTGATTACATTACGCACCATACTTAATGCAATTGTCTGTTGCTTTGCAACTTAATACTGGAGGGGGTTCGGACGATAACCTCGAAGGTGGACTTTTTAGGCATAGATGCGATTGGATGGCGGTCTATGTACTTTGTCGTAATGCCCAATTAAATCTCACTATACTTATCATGTCATGTATGTGCATTGTTATGCCCTCTCTATTTGTCAATTGCCCGACCGTAATTTGTTCACCCAACATGCTTTTATCTTATGGGAGAGACACCTCTAGTGAACTGTGGACCCCGGTCCATTCTTTAATACTCGAAATACAAATCTGCTCGCAATACTTGTTTTACTTGTTTTCTCTGCAAACAATCATCTTCCACACAATACGGTTAACCCTTTGTTACAGCAAGCCGGTGAGATTGACAACCTCACTCGTTTCGTTGGGGCAAAGTACTTTGGTTGTGTTGTGCAGGTTCCACGTTGGCGCCGGAATCTCCGGTGTTGCGCCGCACTACATCCCGCCGCCATCAACCTTCAACGTGCTTCTTGACTCCTACTGGTTCGATTAAACCTTGGTTTCTTACTGAGGGAAACTTGCCGCTGTGCGCATCACACCTTCCTCTTGGGGTTCCCAACGGACGTGTCAACTACACGCATCACTCCTGGGCCTGGGGAACATTATGAGGCAAAATAACAGCAGGAATATTAGGTGTTGGATCAATGCATTGTTCCTCCCCTTGATCTAATGCCGATGGATTTTGGAGAGAGGAAGGAAGGAGAAGAATTTCTCGCCGGAGGAGAGCACCAGCATTGGGATGAAGCTTGGCAAAGGGAAATACTGTTTCATCAAAGACAACGTCTCGAGACACATAGACACGACCAGTGGACACATCAAGGCATTTCACACCTTTGTGCCTATGACTGTAGCCAAGAAAGACGCATTGTTTGGAACGGAATGCTAACTTCCGTTTGTTGTATGGTCGAAGGTTGGGCCAACAGGCACAACCAAAAACACGTAGAGATGAAAAATCAGGAGATTCATGGAGGAGACGTGTCATAGGTATTTCATTGTCAATGACCGAAGATGGGAGCATGTTGATTAAGTATGTGGCGGTTAAAAAGGCTTCATCCCAAAATTTCAGTGCCATGGATGCATTTGCAAGCAGTGCTAAGCCCACCTCAACAATGTGGCGATGCTTGCGTTCTGCTGACCCATTTTGTTGATGGGCATGAGGGCAAGACACATGATGTGATATACCCATTTTGGTAAAAAAGGGGTGTAGTTTTTCATATTCACCTCCCCAATCTGTTTGGATGGCAATGATTTTACTATCAAATTTTCGTTCAACAAGAGCTTGAAAGTTCTGAAAAACTTGAAAAACTTCAGATTTCTTCTTGATGAGATAGATCCATGAAAATTTATTAAAGTCATCAATGAAGCTTACATAGTATGAAAAACGACCAACAGAGGTGGGAGCAGGTCCCCAAACATCGGAGAACACTAACTCTAGTGGCTTAGTGGACATACTAGTGGATCCTGTATAAGGAAGTTGATGACTTTTTGCTCTTTGACATGAATCACACACAAACTCACACCTAGATTCTTTTGAATGAGGAAGCTAAAATTTCCTAAGAATTCTATGAACGATTTTGAAGGAAGGATGACCTAATCGATCATGCCACCGTGTAGCTGAAGGCTTGGTGGCGCTAAGAACTTGTTTATTTCCCGATGATGATGATGACACCAATGGATAGAGGCCTCTGTAGCATCTACCTTTAAGAAGTACCTTCTTCGTTTCCAGATCCTTCACATAAAAGTACCAAGGGTGAAATTCAACATAGACATTATTATCTAATGTTAGACGATGAATGGAAACAAGATTTTTTGTAGCACTTGGAACATGAAGGACATTTCGAAGGTGGAGTTGTTTGGATGGGGAGTTAACAAATGCATGACCAACATGACTAATGTCCATACCTGTCCCATAGGCCGCATGGATCTTCTCACGACCATTGTACTTCTCTTTCATGGTGAGCTTCTCGACCTCACCGGTGATGTGATCTGTGGCCCTGGTGTCAGAGTACCAATTTGTATCCACACCGTAGGAGGCGGCGTTTGCACCTCTTTCTTCTTCCTCATCTTCATCTTCAGAGTATCGGTACCAACACTTGTATGCAGGGTGGCCCGATTTTCCACAAATCTGGCAGACGATATCGCGGTCCTTGCCGCTTCCTTAGTTGCCGCCGCCACGACGACCGCCTCCACGGCCGCCTTGCTGATGTCCCTGGCCATGCCCTTGAGCATAGCCACGACCGCCGCCACGGCCGCCGCGATAGTTTCCACGGCTGCCACGCCGTCCGCCACGTCCGCGCGCAGCAGAGTTGGCGGAGGACTTCGGATCATTGTCGATGCCGCCGAGGAGGAGATTCATGTGGTTGCCGTAGGAGCTGATCTGCGCGTAGAGCTCGGCGACGATGATCTTGTGATCGGGGTTTGCCCCAATGGCGGCGAAGAGGGGATTATACGGGTCGTCAAGCCCGGCGAGGAGGTACTCCACCACCTCGTCTTCTTCCATGGGGCGGCCTGCTGCTGCAAGCTCATCGGTGATCGCCTTCACCGCGGCGAAGTATTGCGCCGTGGTTTTGCCCTCCTTTTTGGTGTTGGCGAGCTGCACCCGCAGGTTGGCGATGCGAGTGCGCGATTTGGCGGCGAACATGGACTTGATCGCCAGCCAGACCATCCTCATGCCGATGCAGGAGACGAGGATCTCCTTGGACAGTGATGCCAGCAGGTAGTGAAGGACCTGCTGATCAGTTTGAACCCAGTTTTCATAATCTGGATTGCTCACCTCGGTGCGTTTACCGTCGATGGTGTCGAAGATCGTTTCCGACGGCGCCTTGTTTGTTCCATCGAGGAAACCCATCAGGCGGGCGCCTCTGATGGCAGGGAGGACCTGCGTCTCCCACAGCAGGAAGTTCTCCCTTGTCAGCTTCTCCGACGTGCCCTGTGTCGGTAGCGGGCTGCTCATACCGAGGGTGGAGGAGGAGGAGCTCATGGTTGGCTTTTCGTGTTTCTAGATGTGTTTTTGGAAGACTAGCTCTGATACCATGTGATAATTCTTGGTTTAACGATGCCTTGGACTCGGCTCGGTTCCGTGTTTATATAGGCCAACATTGGCAGAGATTTACATAATTGTTACAAGAGATAGAGAGAGGGAAAACCGCACAAGATCTTTATCTACAGATGCTTGGTGTGAACATAAAGATAGAAACAACTTAGCTCTATCTAACTAACTATTCTATCTCTAACAGATGCCACGAAATCATGTATTCAGTGTACTCATGCCATGTCTTTGTCTCATTTCAGGTTCCAACATGAAGTGATGAACATTTCTCTTGCTGGGATCGAAGCAATCTTTTCAAGTAATGGCATACGTGTGGAAACTGAAGATGAGATATATTTCTTCATGCTCAAGTGGGCCCGTGCGCGATACTTAGAATCGGATGAAAGACGTGAGATCTTGAGGTCTCGTTTACTTCCGCTGGTACGTTTCAGTCATATGACAGCAACAACGCTGCAGGGGATCCTAACATGCACTGATAATGACATAGACCACGAGGATGTTACTAAGCGCGTTACTGACGTACTTCTATACAAAGGTTACCAAACGGACCTTGCATATTACATTCCAGCAGGCACAGTACCATGTGTGCAGTTTTGTGGAGAAGGTTGCGAGATCAAACCTGTGAAAGTGGTTGGGTTTGACGGACCCTACCCGGAGGTTATTGTTTACTTGGATCTAACGCGTGAGGAGTGCTCCCGACTCTTCCCGTCTGGAGATATCTGCTTGCACCGCTTCCATCTCGCAGGGTGGGGCTTTTATCTCAAGGCAAGCTGTGAAGTGGATGAGCAGGGTAAGTTGCACAGCTTTGGCCTTCGGTTAGGAACCTCTGAGAATCCGAAGGGGTCAACATTCCTGGCAGTAGATTGCGATTTCGCTGCAAGAACAAAACCACCAGGAAAATTTGTGAGCAAGCTCGACGATACGGTTACCTTCACCATTGATCGCACGGAGGTATGCTATAATATTTTTGGAATTCCATGGTCGACGTTCATTGCTGACGACAGCCTCTTCGTCAAGGGAGTGTTGCGTCTGAGTGTTGATTTGATGGTGGTGGAGCAGCCTACGTTACAGGCACGGCACTATCTTACTTAGCAAAGTTCATGTACGAAGTATGTGAATCATTAGTCGCTTCAGTGTGTCTTCAGTTTTAATATGAGGGTTTTGTTGGTTATAGAGAATTGGTGCAGTCTCTTACCTTACAATGGAAGTTGGAGACTGAGGCACAAAGTCCTTTTTTTTTATCTATTTTCTTTCTTAACAAACGTATGCATCTTTCCTTCTTGTTCAACGTTCTCAATATACATATAGTTGTCTTCTCCATGATTAACAGCCAAAATCACTAACCTGATATATTGCTCGACTAATTGTAAGTAAGCTGGTGAACCCATGCTCAAATTTGGTGGATGGCCTGGCCTCTGATGTAAAGTCAGAACTGGAGCAGTGCATTTCTTTTTCTCAAACACACTAGGAACCTATAAATTTAATTCGGAAGAAAGTGCCAAGATAACTCCATCGTTACAAAGATTTATAAGATGCTCAATGCACCCACCAATGGCGAGGATCAAAAAACGGAAATAAAACAAGGTCATCCACACCATACCAATGAACCTACGACCACAAGTACATGGAACTCGCCTTGCTCAACCTGGGAGGTGATGTTGAAATGATCGTTCAGTTCTGCTTCAAAACCAATCCTGCGACAAAGTGTGATTCCATATCTTCGACTCCTCGCTGGAGTCCACTACCTGCAGGTATGGTCTATATGCATGTTGATGCCGCCCTCTTCCCGACTGAGCGTCTGATGGGTGGGGGGCAGTTCTTCGTGATCACAATGGTGGCTTCAACCTTTCTTACAACGAAGGTATCGACGAGTTTCCTTCGCCTGAGCTTGCTAAAGCACTAGCCATTAGGAGGACGTTGGTAGTGCTGAAAGACCATGGATACTTGAACACGATATTGGTCTCAGATTGTTTATCTATCATCCAACGCATTTTCTTCGCCAGGTCGGGACAGGTCATTGGTCGGCATTGTGGTGAGCGATATCAAGTCCTTGTCGGAAGGTTTCACGTGTTCTTTCAAACATATTAGTCGTAATTTGAATGTCATAGCACATCGGTTAGCTCGCTGATCTGAACGCTCTATTTGTAATTTTTCTATTGGTGTTATCTCGGATTGCATTTGGGCTGAATTTTATACCAATGTTATTTATCTTTACTATTATATTCCAGTTGGTCGTACGTCATACAACGCGTTTGGTGGAGGAGATTCGGAGCATCGTGTCCGTCCAATTGACCTCACACGCGCCAATCTACTCTCTTCAATAGCGATAATCACTTTCCAAAATCGACATAATTAGGAGATCACTGTAATCACGGAATTAAAGAAAGCTGGAAAGCAATCTCTTTGGTTGGTCGTGCCCGGTCGCACTCTAAACGCAATTTCCGTTTTCCATTAACTCTGAGTAGAAAGATTCCAGAAATATGCCCTCTCCCTTCATTTCTCCATCACCGCCGCCGCCGTCCACTAGCGGCCGCCTCCCGCCACAGATTCTCCCTCCCTGGTCTGCACAATCTCAATCTCATCTAGCCTGGCATGCTCGGGCGCCGACAAAAGCGGAGGAACAGTTGCGGACATCAGTCTCCACCGGATCCATGGGCGCGGCGGTTTCATGCCGATGAGGATCAAATTCTCCTCACTCATCCTTCTCTCCGCCATCAAGCCCACCAACCAGCCCTGTCCTTCAATCGCTTGCCCCAATCGATGACGAACCTGGATCTTACCGTCGTGCTCCCGTTGGATCCGTCCGACGGTGTGGAGGAAGCTTCCGGCGTTCCCTTTGCTCGCTTCGTCTCCTACCAACAATGAGTCGATGCAGGAGCACGATGATGACCAGCACCAGCCAGTGCTCGTGGGCTGCTTTACCGTCTGAAGGACAAGGCGCCCACTTCCTGAGACGTCACCAATTTGTCATTTACCGCCACCTCCAGCAGCTCGTCCCCCAGATCCATCAAGGCAGCAGATTAATGGAAATCTCCAACGAGAAAGGGAAGGCACCGCACGTAATTCTGCTCCTCCTACATCAGTTAGTATGCATTTCTTCAGAATACTTAGTATGCATCATATGGATGAATCTGTATAAAAAATGCATAGTCATCTTCTTTAAGCTGCTCTTTCTAACTCCAATAAAGTTTCGAGGATCTCTGACTTAATTATTTTATTGGAAGTCTTCAAATACAAGTCGCATGTTCTCCGATTGCTAGACTTCCATGTGTGTGCTTATCTTGTATGGTGGCTTACCTATTCGTTTTATGTATTACTACTACATGATTGCAACGTTCTTTCCATTATTGTTCGATGCAGTTTTTGCACGGATCTCTGTGGAGTTCTTTTTTATTCCATTGGATTTGTGTTCACTGAATCTCAAGACGAGGTGTATTACAGTGTATGGGCATGGTGTACTCCAATTTTTTTTTATCTCATTCACTCTTAGTTCAGTACAACATATTGTTTGCTAATTGTTTTCCTTCAATTCATTGGAGTGAGCCCAATTATTTCTGTAATGGCAATGTATATTTAGAGCTTGCTTTTATGCACTCTTACTTTATATGAGTATAACTAGGACTTGAGTTAATATACCCCTATCTTCATGTGCAAGGCTGAGAATTGTGCAAGGACTGGCTGATGTATTTTTTGTGTTTCGACTAAAAAGTAAGAGTGCCTGATTACTTATAAGAAAATATTCATTGTCATGCCACGCAACCGCTAGAGGAAAATCTGGAGAAGAATTGGTTATTAGTGAATAGACTTGTACTAATGCAATTGGGAAAATCTAAATTATAAACTTGATAGAGAAGTATAATTTTTACTTGATACTATTTATCTTTAGTATGAAATTCTGTAAAGCTTAAGGTCAATCCAACTCCTTCAATAGAAAAGATGATTAGCATATCCACTTATGGTTTCTGGTGAACATGGTGGTTTCTTGGCCTTATTTTCCTCTTTTACATCATTGTTCCTTATAGATTTAATTTTATATCCACACCGACATGTTCTTATGTTTGTGGTATCCCTTTCTTGGCAGGCATATGTTGGTCTTTCCTTGCCAAGCTGTAATAGACTATAAGCATCGGATACTATGTGTAATTCCCTTTGTTGTCGCTGAAGAATCTATAAGTTCAGATATCTGAATGTGGAAGGACAATTTAAATATAATTGTATTTGGTGATACCTTGGAAGGAGGAGAGGACCTGATGGCTTATCGCGGCCAAGCCTTCAAATTTTACATCAAATAGCATCGAACTTCCAAGGAGCCACATACGAAATATTGTATTGGGAATTTTTCTGTTTCAAGATTAATATGGCTCATATCCTTTATGATTGATTCCTGAACATTGTTCGGTTGTAAAGAAGCTTCTCGGCATCTTGTTCCAGTTTAATATTGATCTGGATGTTCCCTCACCAGTCTGCGATAAGGTTTAGTATTCACTGTTGTCAACAATTTTTTTCAGTTTGTTGAGACGTCCATTGAGATCAATATCTTGTTTCGGTATAACCGCAATACTCTTTGCTGGGATACCAGATTAATATCCGGTTCTATGTTGGAGGAACAGGTTTGCACTATTACTATGCTCCGTCTTGTTTTGATAAATGCTTTTGCCACCTCTGCATCTAATCTACATACATAGTAAATTTCCCCCATCTACAAAGGAAAATATTTAGAATCTCAGGAAGCATATAATTTATCATGCTGCTCTTTTAGGGTTATGGATGCCCTAAAGCGTGTCTAGAAATATTTGTTAGCATTATTTTCAAGTCGTTTCTCGCCTTCTTAAATTATTACTTGCATTTTGTGTGACATGATTATTTGCTCAGTTCTATTTCTATTTGACATCTCGCATGGGTCATCACCAAGCTCCATTTCACCAATGTGTCAGAATAGATAAGATTATATTATTTCCTGTTCAGTCAACTCAGTCTATTCAGGTTCAAAGTGTGCTCCAAAATCTGAAACATGTTCGGTTTAAATGGTTTCTCAAGATATAAACTTGCTTGATCATTAACGACACGTGCATACTTCAGGTATTTGTTTTATCGCATGCTGTTTGGCCATCTCTGAAGGAGGCCTTTTTTCCAGAAGCATGGAAAAGCATTGCAAATGCTTGTTTCATAAGAAGCTTCTCCTTATCCATGGTCTGAAACAGCGTGCCTCGTTTCCATTGTAACATCTGCGCATCTTCGGTGGTCTGTACAACATAATAATCATCATTCTTGATAATTTGTCAAGTTCAGTGTGTATTTCCAAAGAAGTTCAGCTATTGGTTTTGGTACAAGTTAGAGATACTTGGTAATCAACTCCAGATTGTTCTTGCCGTGAGAGTCATGGAAACTTATTAGGTTGCAAAATCTTTGTGTGCTAAGAATGGTACTATAGCAATATAGCTGTTAATTTTCTTGCACCTACTGAAATTCTTAGTTTGTTGTGCGCCAAGTTTTCATTTGACAATTGCAGGAAAATGTTCAAGTCGTCTGCTGTGTGTCCCCTGCATAATCAAGAGAATAATGAGGAAAAATAGGAATTCATGAAAATCCAAAAGTATAACTTTTTCTCATATGTACTTTTAGGAACCAAGAACAAACATCAAATTCAATGTGAAACAGAAGCAGGTAACTTTTAGAATCCAATGATGAGAAGATCAACTTGAGTAAATAAAAGTGAAGTAAATCATACTGTTGGATGGTGTTATCGTTGAAATATTGATTATAATAGTGTCTTCATTTGTTTTCTTCACCCAATCAATACTATTAGATAGATTACATTTACATGTGTAACGGCAAAATACAGCCGTAGCAACGCACGGGCATTCAACTAGTAATCAATAGTAATCAATAAAGTGCGACATTTTCTCAAAAAAAAAAACTTGGGAGGAGATGTATCGTAAAATAATTGCCAATTTGTCTTTTCCTCCTCTCTTCTCCACGCGACTGGACTGCCTACCGTCGGTCAAATTTCGGTGATGGCCGCCACCCTTGCCGCCGCTCAATTCCCGCAGCTCTTGTCGCCTCCTGACCACCTGCGCATTCTCATCGAGCTCCGCCAAGGTCGAGCGCACCCGCCCCGTCTCCGCTCGGGCCGCTCCTGCGCATCCTCGTCGAGCTCCGCCTCCGCCTCGCGCGTGGGAGCGTCTCCTCCCTGCCGTGCGCTGCCGACCGCCGCCCCGACCTCTGGTCGCGCGCGCGCCCAACCCCGCTCTTGCCGCCTCCCGACCTCGCGTCCGTCCTCTGGCCGCGCCGCCTCGCGCCTCGTCCTCTGACCGCACCGCCTCGCTCCCGTGCACTCCTCTTCCGACCAGCACAGACGTTGCCCTGCTCCTAATTTTGCCCAATTCAAAGTAATTTGGACAAATTTACAAGTAATTTAGAGCAATTTGGGAGTAATTTCGAATATTGTTTGTAATTTTGAAGATAAGAGACAAGTGTGGCGATGTATTTTACATCATATGTTGGAGCACTTTCAGAGAAGAGGTGATGTATTTTACAGTACATCATCTGATCTGAATTTTAAAGACAGAGTTTGGTGCTGTAAAAACAGAAAAATAGCAAAACCAAGTGATGGAAGATAC
The DNA here is from genome assembly GCF_022539505.1 of Lolium rigidum. Taxonomy (NCBI): domain Eukaryota; kingdom Viridiplantae; phylum Streptophyta; class Magnoliopsida; order Poales; family Poaceae; genus Lolium; species Lolium rigidum. The sequence continues at coordinate 178,765 of NW_025899820.1, forward strand.
ATCACAGACGATTTTACATCATGTGTCCGAGATGCTCTTAGTTCTTCAGAGCTAGAGTGTGCCGGCCTGGCGGAGGAGCGGCACAAGCTGGGTGCCTAGGTGCACTGACATGACCTAGTCGGTAGGGCCGAAGAGAGCGATGCCGATGAAGACGGACGTCCTTCCAACGAGGGTCCTTGTCTAGCCCGTGCATTGTCCAGCTCACGCCCAATTACGAAAATAACGTCTGCACCACGTGGCACATGTAGCAGTTGCCAAAGGACGTCGGAGAAGCACTATCATCGTATCGTGATGGCAGTAGCCATGTGATGTCTAAGAGAGATGAGTGGAGCTAAATGGACAAGCGGCGGTTTCTAGATGCAGGATTAGGCACGATGTACACGGGATGTACCCAGGTTTAGGAGACTAGCCGACCTAATCTACACCGGCCTGTCAGGCGAGACACCGCACCGCTGGCCTAGCGACACACTGATGCCACCATAGAGTTTATGTCGAGTCTCGTGCTGGCCAGGACCGCGTTGTAGCTGCCAAGAACCGCCTGTCGTGCCTCCTGTCCGTAGGTCTAGACCACCACCGCTAGCTCGTGGTGGGATGCATGGTCGCCGCTAGCGAAGTCGTCGCCAATAAATCCACAACGTTGTAGTACACCCTGTCATACCTATATGTATGCTACGTATTTGTACGAATAAGTTGGACCATACGGTTTTTTACAGGGCTACATATACCATTTAGTTTTCTAAAATACCATTGTGCCCTTAATTATGAAGGGTATCGACCGATCTCAACTCTTTTTGTGTTTGATTTTGTCTGAGTTTAGCGGCTCTTTTGGGACGCGGGGATTGGGGGTTGGGATATCTTTGGAAGCACATGCCAAAATGATACTATCAAAAGCATGATGGAATTCTAGCCGAGACACAATGTACAGAATGTTCAGCAGCACGGTTTCATCGAGAACATGCATGAACCACACCGTTTCAGTTAGAATCATCGCAAATTAAACTACTTCCTCCAGTTTAAAATAGTTGCCTAAAAAATATGTATCTTAGGAAGTGCTAATTATCACAAAAGAGAAGTCCTGATAAGTCTGAAACGCAACAATTTAAGAAAGTTCAGAACACAAGTGCACAACATTCAGAGTCAGATTGAACGCCCCATCTTCATGGTAGGACAAAAAATCGTAGGCAAAGCAGATGGAGCAATATAATAAATATGCCGACATAATTAGACTGAGATTTTTAAAAATCAGAGCTGGTATTATTCATCCAAAATTAACTGAAGGCATCTCATAGGTAACAAAGAACACAGTTCAACTACCAATTGAATAGAGAGATAACCACATGCAAGCACTCAGTTAAGAGAAGTTCCTACGCTGAGAAAGTAATCACAAACACATAGACAGATACACCTTTCAGATTTACCTGAGAAAGTAACCACGAGCCTTATCCCTACCACAAGCTTTCTTGAATCGGACAAAAGCTACAGGTGCTACACTCCCCATCAAAGTCACTGTCAATAGCATCATCATCGCCTGAAAGTTCAGAAACTAGTTTCATCCCCTAGGAAGTTTGAGCATCAGGAGGTTCAGTCGTTCTGGGAGAAAGGCGGGTCATCGTCAACAGCATCTGTGTCCTGCAACGGAAGAATGTCTGGATATAGAAGGAGGCTTTCTTGGATTGTGTGCCTGGAGAGGAAGGCCCCGTGGTCAGTACTAATCAGGATGCGCGGCCACTGCACCAGAAGACTTGGGTCCGGGGCGAGGGCGAACACGCCTGCGTTGATGGCACCCACCGGCAAACCGATGCGGTACGGGCGGCTCCAGAGGTCGTCCATGTCGTCTCGGACCCAGAAATCGACGACTCTTGCCGGGGAGATGACGGCCATGACGAGGCGCCCGTGCAACACAAGCAGCTGGGCGCCCACGCCGACGTGGAAGTGCTCGCCGCCGACTTGGATGGTTGGAGGAGGAATCAAGCTGAAGGAGTTGGTGCTCGTGTCGAACATGAGTATGTCGTTGGTGCCCCGGGTGGCCTGCGGCGGCCAGCACAGGTAGACGAGGAAGTGGACGGGCGGGATCACGTAAGAAGGAGCAATCCCGTTGGCAAGCACAAGATCAAGGCCGACCGCGGCGAGGTCGCCCCCTGCCGGACGACCGATCAACGTAGCGTACGGGTGCGTGTCCACTTGGTAGATCCAGTAGCGGCAATCATACTCCTGGCGGTCGTGGTACAGCACGTACGCGACGGGGTCGCCAGGCGCGTAGAAGCCGATGATGCGGTGGTCGACGTGGAGCGGCGGGAGGCGCGCCCAGCGGCGCGTGCAGGGGTTGCAGGCGTAGAGCCTGTTGCCGGAGGAGAGGAGGAGGATGCCGGCGCTGGAGCCGTGGATACGCAACTCCCCGTGGTGGAGGGGGGAGCGCACGACCGGTCGGAGTTGGGCCACGCCGTCGCGCGTGTCCATGGCGTGGAGCTGCCAGTCGGCGACGCCGAGCTCCTGTTTGAAGACGAGCGGCATGAGCATCCGGTAGCGATGGCGGTGGTGGTCGCGGCGGAAGTCCTCCGTGCCGGTGATGTCACGCCACAACCTGCAGATCATGCGACAGCGGGCGATCTCCTGGGCCGGCAAGCAGAGGAAGGCCCGGTAGAGGACGCGAGCGGGGAGCACTCCGTTGGGCGCCGCCATGACTTGCAATCCCCCATTCGCGACAGCTCCGTTGGCCAGCGCGTGGTTCGCCTGGCCTGCTCCGTTGGGCAGCGCGTGGTCCGCCGGTGCATGGTCGCCTACGCCGTTGGGCAGCCCCCCGCCTCCTCCGTTCGCCTCCATGGCCGCCGAGTTGGGTTGGGGTCTGGAGGCCGTTACGCCAGGCTGGCGGACAGAGAGACGAGGAAAACGGAAATGGATTCCGTTGGATTCGATTTGGGATTGGAATTTGGGGATTTCTGTTGGCGAGGTCGGGAGGCAGCCGGCTTTTATAACAGCCACAGTCCTCAGAGAGCCGAGAGGCGGTTTAGTTTAGTTGTTGGGACCAAATTGCTAACAGTTGGAACTCACACGAAGAACCCATTCCTCACTAGAAGGATAGGCACGCTTCACCGCGCCGCCTGTCCCTTTTACTCTAGTTATCATGTTAGGCAATCCAGATTCCGTTCATTCTCGATGCACCAACAGAAGCTAGTTAGTTGGATCGAAATGCGTGATGAACATACAGAACAAACGCACAAATAAAATGAAATTACAACATAAAGAACTGTAAAAGTTTGATGAAAAACTTATTCATTACAGGCGGTGAATATAGATTTTCGACTGACATTGTGATAAAACAATGTCGTTAACACATATAACAAAGCAAACACTGGTGCTACTAATATAGGAAGACATCACTCTAGTTGCAAGCAAAACCAATCCTAGACCTAGTAGATAAAGCGGGTAAGAAGCATACTACGCACCCTTGATCCTTTCCCCTCGCTCTGAACCTGTGTCTCCCTTTTACCCTGCAGCTTGGAGCGGAACATAGACTAGCACTTTAGATGGTTGGGCACTCCTTATTTGCACTCCAAAAAGCTAGAAAAAAGAGCGAATCTCGGATAGCCTAACTTGTTTTTTTTTTTGCCCTAGAAAAGGCGGCTACTATCCCTGCTGGATTTCTAGAAAACGTAATAGGGAACCCTATTGATTAGATTAGAGACTGAACCTAGTGATCTTTCTCCTGCTCCCTAGACCGTATAGTAACTACAATAATTGAACACAGTTGTATGAAAACAAAAGCGATCACCATGTCAACGACCTAAACTAACAAATACTTCAGTTATTGGAGCTCGCTATGAGAAGGCAACCTACGGGATGTCTTCCGCCATCTTTCCACATCCGTCACAGCCAAAAGATAGACACCATGCTTCCATGGCTGAGTCACTGTCGCAGGTGAAGATCAAGATACCATTTGCCATCAACCGAGCCTGGCACAAAAACATCGGGTAGATTATAAGAAGCAAGAGCATGCCCGTTATTATTAGCAAACAACCAGCCATTCTCCTTGAGAAGATATCTCAACTGGAAGCCTGCAAGGCATGTTGTCTTCCTGATTCCGTAGGGACTGCCTCCAAACATAAAGGATGTCTTCAATAAAGTACCTCCAGTACTTCTCAAAGAGCTTTAGAGAATTTCCCACGTCACAATACATAAACATGGTGAGAAATAAATGCCGAGCATCTCCCACATCATAATACATCAAGATGGTGACAAATTGTAACACCCCGACCACCCCCCGGCCGGGCCTGTTACCCCTGGCAGCTCTCTAGGATCTCTAGACTAGCCCCACAGACCAACACATGTCTTTCCTGCTGTTATCACCAGAATTTAGCCAAAGCAGGAGGTGGGCCGTGATTGAGATGGGCTTAGAAGACATGCACATAAAGTGTCTCTGAATCGGCCTCGTGCGGGAGTTTGGGCTAGATTGCCCGTGTATCTGTACATTATAGTAGATCACGTTTTAGTTTAGAATTAAGAGATAGAGTTTAGTCGTACACATCTAGGTTTATTCCAAAGATAGAAAGTCTACGGACTATAAATATGTACCTAGGGTTATTGAGAAAGGAGGACGATCACGTTCACAACAAACCAATCTAGGCGCATCGCCACCCCTTGTTTCGAGGGTTTCTTCCGGGTAAGCGACATGCTGCCTAGATCGCATCTTGCGATCTAGGCAGTATCAGTTTATTCGTTGTTTGGTGTTGCTCGTACTGAAGCCTTGTTGATGGCGAGCAATACTGTTATCGTAGATGTTTTGGGGCTGACGTCGATACTTTTCTGATATGCTTGCTTAGCTATGTTGCCCCTCAATATCTAGCTGCCTTTGCACCTATCTTGGGTGTAAGGGCAGTATCTTGCTTGGTCTTTATTTAGTAGATCTGATCTGTTATGGTTGTTCCTTGTTCTCCAAGGATTAGTTTGATATCCGCATGGTCAGGCCTTGCAAACGGGTTGAACGATCCAGTAGTGCGTAAGGTATGGTTTGCTGATCCTAGAGGGATTGTTCCGGAGATCGACTTTGTGTTGGTTTTTAGGCCTCTTTTAGGACTAGTTTTCTACTATCTTTCGTATCTGCCAGGCTCAACTACGTGTAGGATGTTCCGGTTATGCGGTGAAAACCCTAGACTATCGTAGATTGATTTAACTTGGTATTGATAAAGCAGGATCCCCATGTTATCGTAAATCCAACGTGAATCATGGGTCAATCGGCTCTTTGAGCCGATTCACAGGGTAACCTGAGAGCCGATCGGGGCTCGTATTTAATGTTTACGTGTATGCCATGCAGGAAACTAATTGAAGCAATCCATCACCTTCCTGACCAGGTATAGGTCAGGTGGCACGCCCTCGCATTAGCCAGGACGTGTGCCGGAGTTTTGCGGGCCGTCGCCCGAGGGACCATGGCCCACCAGCAGTCCTGGGAGCCTCCCGGCTCTCCGTGTTGCTCGTCGGTGCTCGCCGGTGGGTTTTGGCAGGCAACACATTCTGGCACGTCCGGTGGGACATTCTACAGCAACTACATCAACATCTGCAGCTGAGATGGCGGACAAACCAATCACGTACGAAGATCTGCCTGAGGAGCACAAGAAGAAATATGATGAGATTAAAGCCATCCTCGAATCCGATCTCATCGGCTCTTTCGAGAGGACCCTCCAACATGGCATTAGGTGGAGAGGGTTCTCACCCGAAGGCCTTCTCGATGAATTAGATCTATCTGTCCCTTCATAGGAACGCACCAGAGCTCTGCGCCAGGAAGTTAACTACATGGTAGCTCATTCTCTACACCGTCATTCTGAGAGCCTGGTGAACGCTTTCGAGCGCGTTGCGGTTCGCGTGGTGCAGGAAATCATGAAGCATCAGTACTCTCCGTCAGGACCTGCCCTAGGGACTCACCAGGGAGAGATACCGTTCCAGACCAGACCGCCGCTGCCATTTGCACTTGCAGCTCCAGAGCCACAGGGTTCACCGGCGTACGTCGTCTACAAGGTTGGAGGCGATCCTGGCGATTGCCAATTCCTGTACGAGCCGCCTAAAGAAATCCCACATGGATACGTGTGCACATACGTGCCAGACTGCAATAACTTGGCGCGCACGAACCAGATTGCGGCAGGAGGAATTTCTGGAGCGGACGCCGATAAACAGGCGTGGCTAGCTAAATATGTCACCGGAACGAGTCATGAAAGCTCAGCCCCTGCAGCTCATACCGTGGAACAAATCAGTACAATCTTGAGAGACCAGTTCAGCATCCTTCCGAAGAGGAGAACAATCGGCTATTCCAAGCCGTACCCCAACGAGTATGATTTGATCCCGCTGCCGCCCAAGTATCGGCTTCCTGAATTCTCAAAATTCAATGGATCAGAAGGGTCTAGCTCAATTGAACATGTGAGCCGATATTTGGCACAGTTGGGCATGATTTCAGCATCAGACCCGTTACGTGTGAGGTTTTTTGCGCAATCTCTCACAGGACCAGCTTTCGGGTGGTACACCTCGTTACCACCAAATTCCATCCGGACGTGGAAGCAACTGGAAGAGCAGTTTCATGTTCAATATCACTCAGAAGCTACCGAGGCTGGCATTGCCGATCTAGCGCAGGTGCGGCAGAAGCGGGGAGAAACGGTGTCGGAATACATTCAGCGTTTCAGGACTGTCAGGAACCGATGTTATTCGGCTCGTTTAACTGAGAAAGAAGCAGTCGATCTGGCAGTGTTGGGCCTCGCAGCGCCGATCAAGGATATGGCTTTCCAAGTGGAATACAATTCACTGGCGCACATGGTCCAGAAATGGACATTGTATGAGCAGCATCACCCAGAATTGTACCAAGACAAGTTCAAGCGTCCGATAGGCCTGGTCGAGACAGAAGAAGTTGAGGACTCTGCAGAAGACCAGGAAGTAGCCGTGGCTGAATGGGCTCGGGGGGCAGTACCCGTGTCCTGCAGATGTGTGAAACAACAAAGGCATGCAAAGGGGTTTGACTTCGATATAAGCAAAGCTGAGCAGATATTCGATTTATTGCTTAAGGAAAAACAGCTGAAGTTACCCGAAGGCCATAAAATCCCTACGGAGCAAGAAATGAACGGGAAGCCAAACTGAAAGTAGCATCACTCGTTCACTCATATCACCAATGACTGCAAAGAGTTGTGTCGGAAGATCCAAACAGCGATAAAACAAGGCCGTTTGATCCTTGGTTAGTTTGCCATGAAAGTGGACACACATCCGTTTCCTGGCGTCAACATGGTGGAACTCGATCACTCCACGAGGCGTCGGCTAGATTTCTCATTCGACGTTAACATGGCATGGCCTGTATTCCACCATGGCAAGGATAAAGAAGAAAGCGGTCACTCCCGTGGCAAGGAAAAGGAGGAGGCCGGCCCACGCGACCGGCCCCGATATGATGACAGACGGTACGTCACCGAGGAACAAGTGAGAAACGTGCGGTACCAACGTCCGCTCTCCGCGCATCTCCTTAACAAATATGAGCGTCAGTACGACCGACGTCGGCGGTACGACAGAGATGACGAAAGATATCGTCGGTCTGACGTAGATAATGGAAGATATCGTCGATATGATAGAGACGACGAAGGACATGAGCACCGCGCTAAGGGGAAGTCAAGAGAGCAGGAAGACATGGATAGGCACTGGGATTGTCCTTTCTTTAAGCATTGCTGGGATTCAGGAATGAGCCGATTGCCCACAATCGACAACTGCCCGGAGTGTAGACAGCAGAAGAAGGACACATGTGAGGTTTCAGTGTTCAAGCGTCTAGGGCCTCTCCCATGTCAGAACAGACGAGCTGAGTCATCGCAAGAGGAAGATTTTGAGGAGTCAGAAGATGAAGAAGAAGATAGATACCACCGGCCAAGGTGGTGCCCTGATGGACTCAGTCACTCCCAAAAGTGTAGGGTTCAGCGGTGATGACCCACAAGTATAGGGGATCGCAACAGTCTTCGAGGGAAGTATTACCCAATTTATTGATTCGACACAAGGGGAGACAAAGAACACTTGGAAGCCTTAACAACGGAGTTGTCAATTCAGTTGCACCTGGAAACGAGACTTGCTCGCAAGAGTTTATCGATAGTAACGGTTTTATAGCGATAGCGATAGTGAAATGACAACGACAGAGTAACAAAGACAGCAGTAGTGATTATAGTAAACAGCGAGGATTAAAATACTGTAGGCACGGGGACGGATGACGGGCGTTGCATGGATGAGAGAAACTCATGTAACAATCATAGCGAGGGCATTTGCGAGATAATAATAAAACGGTGTCCAAGTACTAATCAATCAATAGGCATGTGTTCCAATTATAGTCGTACGTGCTCGCAATGAGAAACTTGCACAACATCTTTTGTCCTACCAGCCGGTGGCAGCCGGGCCTCAAGGGAAACTACTCGGATATTAAGGTACTCCTTTTAATAGAGTACCGGAGCAAAGCATTAACACTCCGTGAACACATGTGATCCTCACATCACCGCCATTCCCTCCGGTTGTCCCGATTTCGTCACTTCGGGGCCATTGGTTCCGGACAGCGACATGTGTATACAACTTGCGGGTAAGATCATAAACAACGAATATCATGATGAAATAATAACATGTTCAGATCTGAGATCATGGCACTCGGGCCCTAGTGACAAGCATTAAGCATAACAAGTTGCAACAATATCATAAAAGTACCATCTACGGACACTAGGCACTATGCCCTAACAATCTTATGCTATTACATGACCAATCTCATCCAATCCCTACCATCCCCTTCGGCCCACAGCGGGGGAATTACTCACACATGGATGGGGGAAACATTGCTGGTTGATGGAGAGGCGTTGGCGGTGATGGCGGTGATGATCTCCTCCAATTCCCCGTCCGGCGGAGTGCCGGAACGGAGACTTCGGCTCCCGCGACGGAGTTTCGCGATGTGGCGGCGTTCCGGAGGGTTTCGGCGACTTCGACTTCTCTTCGGCGTTTTTAGGTCGAGGCGAATAAGTAGTCCGAAGGAGGGCGTCGGAGGCCGGCCGAGGGGGCCACACCACGGGCCGCGCGGGCCCCCCGGGCCGCGCCGCCCTATGGTGTGGGGCCCTCGGGCCTCCACTTCAATTGCCCTTCGGCTCCGTTAGTTTCCTGGGAAAATAGGGCCTTCTGCATAAATTCCGAGGTTTTTCCCGAAAGTTGGATTTACTGCACAAAAACGAGACACCGAGCAATTCTGCTGAAAACGGCGTTAGTCCGTGTTAGTTGCATCCAAAATACACAAATTAGAGGCCAAACAATAGCAAAAGTGTTCGGGAAAGTAGATACGTTTTGGACGTATCAACTCCCCCAAGCTTAGCTTATTGCTTGTCCTCAAGCAATTCGGTTAACAACCGAGCGATAAAAGAACTTTCACGAACACATTTGCTCATATGATGTATATATTCTCATGTTATGGCTAATACTTAAGCAGTTCATAATGAGACACATGCAAATAAGATCATCTAACAGCTATGTCAATCATGGAGAGGTACCAACAATTAATAATAAGCATCAAGATTCATGTACATAAGCAGGATTGCAATGTTCATAAGAGAATATGATAAAGTGGTATCTCGTTTGCCTGTATTTGATTGGCAAAACATAAATGCCCGGGCACCTTTGAAGTTCATAGAAAGACTAGAAGTAGTGATTGTCAAAGATAAAAGCATCAAAGTTATACCACAATCAATCATATTTTGAGACAAGCATATTATACTAAGAATGACAGTTGTGCTCTCAAGAAAGTGCTCAAAGAAAGGATGGAGACACAACATAAAAGTAAAAGATTGACCCTTCGCAGAGGGAAGCGAGGGATTAACATGCGCTAGAGCTTTTCATTTGTAAAATAGGAGTAAAATTATTTTGAGAGGTGTTTGTTGTTGTCAACGAATGGTAATGGGTACACCAACTACCTCGCCAACCGGACTTTCAAGAGCGGCTCCCATGAATTATTTGCATTTTTATGTGGCACTCCTTCCAACCTTTCTTACACAATCCATGGCTAACCGAATCCTCGGGTGCCTGCCAACAATCACATACCATGAAGGAGTGCCTTTTTAGTTTAGTTTTATTATGATGATGACACTCCCCCCAACCTTTGCTTACACAAGCCATGGCTAACCGAATCCTTCGGGTGCCGTCCAACAATCACAAACCATGGAGGAGTGTCTATTTAAGTTAATTAATTCGGGACTGGGAATCCCATTGCCAGCTCCTTTTGCAAAATTATTGGATAAGCGGATGTGCCACTAGTCCATATGAGAGTCCGTAAAAAGTAAATGACAAGGTTGAAAGCTAAACACCACATACTTCCTCATGAGCTATGAAACATTAACACAAATTAAGATGCATTTTGAAGGTTTTAAAGGTAGCGCATGAGAATTTACTTGGAATGGTTTGAAATGCCATGCATAGGTATTTATGGTGGACACTCGGAATAACTTGGTTTTCATGTGTTTGGATGCACGAGCAGCGTTCCCGCTCGGTACAAGTGAAGGCTAGCAAAAAGACTAGGGAGCGACAAATCAAGAGAGCGATGACTTGTCATAATCATGCTTGCGGCAAAATAAATTAACCGAGGCATAAAAGTGATACAAGAACTCTGAAGCAATGTAAATCATTGAGGCTTAATTGACTCTTATTCAGTCATATGCATGCGTGAGCATGTGCCAAGTCGATATAAATGAATTATTCAGAGGAGGATACCACAATGCCATACTTACTTATGAATAAAACAATGCAAGCAAACATCCATGACATGCTACCCATATTAATAAATTGGAGCTAATCATGAGAGATCATGAACTACTAGACTTTCTTAAATGACATATACCTCACATGAACCAACTAAGCATGCTCACATGGATGAGTATATGTACAAAAATGAAAACAAATAGAGTTCATACCATCCTCTCACCACAATCAGATTGTCGTAGATCGTCATTATTGCCTTTTCACTTGTGTCGTTTGGATAATATGAAATGAAAACCACGCTCCAGCCACCGAAGACCATTGAACTCATAATGAACTTTACAAACCAAAGAAGAACAGCAAATATTTTTGGTGTTTTCGAATTTGAGAACAAGAACAAAAGGAAACAAGCAAACAAAGCAAAATCTTTTTGGGTTTTCTTATAGCAAACTAGCAATAGCAAATAAAGCGAAACAAATGCAAGAAACCAAAATAAGCAAATGGTGAAGAGAAACAACAGAAATATTTTTGGTCTTTTTGTGTTTTGGGAAAGAAACAAAGCGGAAACAAGGAATAGCAAACTAAAAGAAACACAGAAAAAACGAGATGGCAGAAATCTGCCAAATCCTGACAGCAGTACAGAAATCGATTTTTACAAAAATCTTACGTTGCTCAGTTCAAAAAGTGTTCAACTAATGAAAGTTAGATAACAACCTGGGGAACATGCACAAAAATTTGCAACTCAAAATAACGTTCTGGCTGGGCACACGAATTTTTACGGTAACAGCTCAGAATCTGTTTTCAGGCAGCACTTCCCCAAACATCATCTTCCTCTCATTAGAAAACCACTCAAAGAGACTAAACAAGTATATACAAGTATCCAGCAATCATAATATGCAAAGAATGAGTGATGCCGGTATACCTCCCCCCAAGCTTAGGCTTTTGGCCTAAGTGGAGTTCAATCTCATCGAGGGCCCGGGTTCCACGCCGGTGGATCATATGTGGAGTAGTCATAATAAGGTACCGATGCAGAAGAAAAGCGTGGGGGTTCCTCATACCCAGCTGGTGGATGCGAAGAGCTTGCTGCATCGGATGACGAGTCAAGGTGTTCCTCGACCTCATCCCTGTTGTCTCGTGCACGATGGCTTCCTCCCTCGATATATGCATTAACTGCACTTTCCGTGACTGACCAATCCCCCCTGAAATCAAGGTTAAACAGAGAAGGTGCAGGCAATCCTACTAATTTTTCAACTTTCTTAGTCTTTGTCCAAGATTTCTTGTAAAATGTTATTCTATAAGACAGGTTCCCAACATTAGACGAATTAGAAAGAAATTCATGCTTAATCATGGAAGCTATGTCAAGTTTCTCCATAGGGAGCGGAATATCAAGACTGTGAGGTCTCACATTATGCATAGCTAATAAACGAGAGGCGATGAGACCTCCACAAATTCCTCCCTTATCACGATTAGTGGCAAGTCTGTTGGCTATCAAAGCTCCCAGGTTATAAGTCCTATTACCTTGTAATGCAGCAGCTAGAAAGGCTAGATCCGGGATAGTTATTTTACCTCCAATCTTTCTCGCTAGAACGCACTTGGTAATGAAATAGGCGAAATAACGAATAGCTGGGAAATGAATACTACTGATTTTACCATCATCCCCTGAGAAACTCCTTCCATGACAAATCATCTCGAAGAGGTCCAAGAGCTCTTGCGGCGATCCCTTTATCTTCTCGCATGATCCCCATTGCGGCACTTTGATTGCTGCACAAAAATCACTGAATGGCAAGTTGACAGTTTTATTATAAATTTTGTACTGAACCATGGGGTTAGACCGTGACCAATTGAATTTAAAATCTTGCACTACCGACATAGTCAGCTTCACATATTGGCATGGTTCCCCGTCAACAAAATCATCCAATCCTGCACGAGAGATTAAATTTTGGACGTCCTGCAAAATCCCTGCACTTCTCATGAAATCCACACACGGATAATAAGTGGGATATACTCCTTCTTCCCGGTGAACTCTCATAACCTGTGGCACCTCCAACTCATGTTGGTTGAGTTGGTACCTACCACCTTCCATTTCTGAAATTTTTAACAAACAATATAAAACTTGATTTGGTGACATATAATTGAGGGAAACTACCATAGGAACTTGCTAGAGTACTAATCATGCATCAAAACTAATTTCTACCAATTAGAACAAGCATGCAAGCTCACCAAACATGTTACCTACAGCAGCAAAATATTCAGGATATACTCAACCAAACAAAATTCTACTTGGATGGGTGGAGGAGTCACATACCAAGGAGCAAATGTGCCAAATTTCAGCAGGAAATCTGAGCTGAGCAAAGAGATCGAGAAATCTGGAGTTCTTGAGCAAAAACGCGAGTGAGAGGAAATGGGTTCGAGTTTTTTCGGGAGAGAGAAGGTGCTGGGAGGAAGAGATGGCAAAGTGGGGCAAGGAGGGGCCCACACCACATGGTGGCGCGGCCACCTCCTTGGCCGCGCCGGCCTGTGGTTTGGCGCCCTCTGGTGCCCCACAGGTCATCCTCTGGTGCTCCCAGGTGCCTCGTCGAAAAATAGGACCAACGGTATAATTTTCGCGAATTTTTGAAAACTTTGAAAAATGCACATTTTCTGGGTATTAAGTTTATTATTACTGGCCAGGAAAATTTTTGAAATCTCAAATCAACTAAGAAACTTTGCAAATTAAAAGTGCTACAGCAACTAAAGCAAGTGGAGAAAGAAAGAGATGTTGTTTACCTCCTCTATGCATATAAAAGGTATTTGTTAACAAGGTTGATCAAGTCTTGCCACCAAATAAATTTTATATAGCATATGAAGAAATAAACCTCAAATCAATCATGTTACCTTGAATTGTATTGATATGGATCCAATCACAAGAGTTTGATATTCTTCTTTAGGCTCATATATAGGACAATCAATAGTTCCTACTTTGATAGTTCTCACATGAGAGATAGTATTAACTCCGCATGCTTTTTCAATCCTCTTGGGGAAATAGACGGTGTGTTCCTTGTCATCAACATTGAAAGTAACCTTTCCTTTATTGCAATCAATAACAGCCCCTGCGGTGTTAAGAAAAGGTCTCCCAAGAATAATAGACATATTATCATCTTCGAGCATTTCCAACACAACAAAATCAGTTAATATCAAGCAGTTATTAGTAACTTGAATAGGAACATCTTCACATATACCAACAGGAATAGCAGTAGATTTATCAGCCATTTGCAAAGATATATCAGTAGGTACCAACTTATCTAAGTAAAGTCTCTTGTATAGAGAAAAAGGCATAACACTAACACCGGCGCCCAAGTCACATAGAGCAGTTTTAACATAATTATTCTTAATAGAACAAGGAATAGTAGGTATACCTGGGTCGCCCAACTTCTTTGGAATTTTGCCATTGAAAGAGTAATTAGCAAGCATAGTGGAAATTTCCTCATTGGGGATTTTCCTTTTGTTAGTAACAATATCTTTCATATACTTTGAATAAGGAGGCAATTTAATAGCATCAGTCAAAGGAATTTGCAAGAATAAAGGTTTCATCCAATCACAGAATTTATTATAGTGTTCTTCTTCCTTTGATTTTAATTTCTTAGCGAGGAAAAGGCATTGGCTTTTGCACCCAAGGTTCTCTTTCATTACCATGTTTCTCAGTAATAAAATCTTCTTTAGTATACTTTTTATTTTTAGCATGCTTTTCAGGTTCTTCTTCAACCTCTTCTTTATCAGGAGTATCATTCTTATCATTATCTTTATCATTATCATGTTCATTACCACTTTCAGTTTCAGCATCAGAAATATAAATACTATTAGGATCATTAACAGGTTCAGAGGATTCTACAACATTTTTATGTTTCTTTTTCTTTTTCTTAGAATGAGCTTTAGGTTCAGTGCGTTGAGAATCTTGTTCAATTCTTTTGGGATGCCCTTCAGGATATAGAGGATCCTGGGTAGAGACACCACCTCTAGTTGTTACTTCATAAGCATGTTTTTCTTTAGCATTATTTCCTAACAAGTCATTTTGCACTTTAGTGAGTTGATCAATTTGAGTTTGAATCATATGAAAATGTTTAACAAGCATCTTAACATCATTGGAGGTTCTCTCCACAATATCATGCAATTGACTAATAGCTTGAGAATTTTCCATTAGATGATTCTCTACTCTTATATTAAAATTTTCTTGCTTAACAATATAATTATCAAACTCATCTAAGCATTGCGCAGGAGGTTTTGAATACGGAATATCTTCCCTAGTAAAGCGTTGAAGCGAGTTTACCTCAATCATGGATGAAGGGGGAATTATCTCACATATATCTTCTATTGGAGGTAGATTCTTCACATCTTCAGATTTAATACCTTTCTCCTTGAGAGACTTCTTGGCTTCCCTCATATCTTCATCATTCAATTTAATTAAACCCCTCTTCTTCACTATTGGCGTTGGAATTGGTTCGGGCGTATTCCAATCATCATAATTCCGGCTTATTTTAGCCAATAATTCTTCAGCGTCGTCTGGAGTTCTTTTCCTGAAAACACAACCAGCATAACTATCCAGGTATGCCCTAGACTCAATGGTTAGTCCACTATAAAATATATCAAGTAAATCATGCTTTTCCAAATCATGGTCTGGCAAAGCTCTAATAAGAGAGCAAAATCTTGCCCAAGCTTCAGGCAATTTCTCTTCATCTCCCTGATCAAAATTATAAACTCTCTGCAAAGCAGCATGTTGAGCACTAGCAGGAAAGTATTTCCGAAAGAAAAAAGCAAGTAATTCTTTTGGACTTTTAATAGAACCAGGTGGCAAACTATTATACCAAGTTTTAGCGTCATCCTTTAATGAGAATGGAAAGATTTTAGCAACAAAGTAAGTACGCTTCTTAACATCATCGAGAAAACAAGCTACTCAAAGTAGATAACTCAGTCATGTGTTCAACGAGCACTTTCTTTTTCGAGTACCACAAAAAGGTGTTTTCTCAACAATAGCTATATGAGATAGATCAAGAGAAAAATCATAATCTTTATCCCTAATGTTTATAGGAGATGTGGCAAATTTAGGATCGGGAGACAGTTTATATCTAACGAGTATGTTCTGCAAGCAACTTTTTAATTTTTCTTGCATCAGTAGTAGCATTGCATTTTTCAATAAAATCATCATCAAGTTCCACATAATCTTCATCAAGATCATCACTAGAGTATTCAAGTTCAGGTGAATTAACAGGTGTAGTAGCATCAGGAATTTCAGCATTTTCAATTTGTCTAGACCTAGCAATGGAAGCATCTAGAAAAGTTCCCAATGAACCACTATCATCAAGCACAGCAGAAACATTATCAATATTATGAGAGTGTTCAGATTCAGCAGATGTACCCGCATGCGAAGCATGTGGCGGTGAAACAAGTTTATCAATCACTGATGGTGAATCAAGTGTAGCGGAGGTACTCGAATTGTACCTTTTCTTGTAGTGGATGGTAATATGGCGATCTTAGTATCGCGAGGTTTACCCATGATGGAGAATTTGCAGCGAACAATATTAATCCAAGTGAACTTCCAAATAAAGCTATGCTCCCCGGCAACGGCACCGAGAAAATAGTCTTGATGACCCACAAGTATAGGGGATCGCAACCGTCTTCGAGGGAAGTATTACCCAATTTATTGATTCGACACAAGGGGAGACAAAGAACACTTGGAAGCCTTAACAACGGAGTTGTCAATTCAGTTGCACCTGGAAACAGACTTGCTCGCAAGAGTTTATCGAGTAGTAACAGTTTTATAGCGATAGCGGTAGTGAAATGACAGCAGCAGAGTAACAAAGACAGCAGTAGTGATTATAGTAAACAGCAGGATTAAAATACCGTAGGCACGGGGACGGATGACGGGCGTTGCATGGATGAGAGAAACTCATGTAACAATCATAGCAGGGCATTTGCAGATAATAATAAAACGGTGTCCAAGTACTAATCAATCAATAGGCATGTGTTCCAATTATAGTCGTACGTGCTCGCAATGAGAAACTTGCACAACATCTTTTGTCCTACCAGCCGGTGGCAGCCGGGCCTCAAGGGAAACTACTTGGATATTAAGGTACTCCTTTTAATAGAGTACCGGAGCAAAGCATTAACACTCCGTGAACACATGTGATCCTCACATCACTGCCATTCCCTCCGGTTGTCCCGATTTCTGTCACTTCGGGGCCATTGGTTCCGGACGGCGACATGTGTATACAACTTGCAGGTAAGATCATAAACAACGAATATCATGATGAAATAATAACATGTTCAGATCTGAGATCATGGCACTCGGGCCCTAGTGACAAGCATTAAGCATAACAAGTTGCAACAATATCATAAAAGTACCATCTACGGACACTAGGCACTATGCCCTAACAATCTTATGCTATTACATGACCAATCTCATCCAATCCCTACCATCCCCTTCGGCCCACAGCGGGGGAATTACTCACACATGGATGGGGGAAACATTGCTGGTTGATGGAGAGGCGTTGGCGGTGATGGCGGTGATGATCTCCTCCAATTCCCCGTCCCGGCGGAGTGCCAGAACGGAGACTTCTGGCTCCCGCGACGGAGTTTCGCGATGTGGCGGCGTTCGGAGGGTTTCGGCGACTTCGACTTCTCTTCCGGCGTTTTTAGGTCGAGGCGAATAAGTAGTCCGAAGGAGGGCGTCGGAGGCCGGCCGAGGGGCCACACCACGGGGCCGCGCGGGCCCCCCCTGGGCCGCGCCGCCCTATGGTGTGGGGCCCTCGGGCCTCCACTTCAATTGCCCTTCTGGCTCCGTTAGTTGGAAAATAGGGCCTTCTGCATAAATTCCGAGGTTTTTCCCGAAAGTTGGATTTCTGCACAAAAACGAGACACCGAGCAATTCTGCTGAAAACAGCGTTAGTCCGTGTTAGTTGCATCCAAAATACACAAATTAGAGGCCAAACAATAGCAAAAGTGTTCGGGAAAGTAGATACGTTTTGGACGTATCAAGCGGCTACGTAGCTTGGAGCAAGCCGAGGCGCAATACCTGCACACGTTGACGAAAGCGCGACCCGATCTGGCCGTGAAAATTCAACAAACTTTGGAGGCGGAGACTCTTCCACAGAAGAAAGAATGGCGCCCCAAACAGACAAAAGCCGATGTGAAGGCATCGGCTGGCACGAATATGGTGTTCATACTTCCCTCGGAGTTTTGTGCTCCAAGAACCGAAGAAGTGCCGGTAGCACAGTTTGACTGCGGCCCACGGCCAGTTATCTTTGAAAAGCCACGAGAGAAGAGCTACAAACATTTGAAGGCCCTGTACCTAAGAGGGTATATCAACGGGCAGCCTGTCGGCAAGATGTTGGTTGACACGGGAGCGGCAGTCAATATAATGCCATACTCCATGCTACGGCGTTTGGGACGCTCTAACGCAGATCTGATCAAAACCAACGTCACACTAAGTGACTTCAACGGCCAAGCATCAGAGACGCAAGGCGTTCTGAACGTGGATCTAACTGTAGGCTGAAAAACCATCCCTACATCATTCTTCATCGTCGACAGCAAAAGCACCTACGCTGTCCTGCTAGGGAGGGATTGGATTCACGCCAACTGCTGCATCCCATCCACGATGCACCAATGCCTGATACAATGGGATGGGGATGAAGTGGAGGTCGTCCATGCAGATGACTCGATCGAGATCTCAATAGCTGGCATGAATATTTGGGACACGGAAGACCAAGGGCCGCTCTCTGGAGTCAGTTTGGACGGCTGTGAGCGTATCGAAGCTACAAAAAATGGGGTGAGGCTGGTCTTATCCACCGGCCTGACAGAGTAGCAACAGCAAAGTCACTGGACGTACGTGGCAAGGCCGATCCCTGCGATCGGCCCCAAAAAATAAAAAGCAATGATCTCACTTCAAGCATGTCACGTCGTCGTATTAGGGAAACTCCCTCCCGTAGTAGAGCACAAATAAGTTGTGAAACTTCATTGAGCAATGCAATCAAAAGGGGGGCCGATTCCAACAATCGGCCCAAATTATCCTCACCATACGTTTTGCCTGTGTTCAGCATTGATCTAGCAGGCGACGGGAAGCTAGGATATGGGTTTACATCGGCTGATGAGTGATGTCTACGTTCCCCCTCCTTTCCTGTAGACAGTGTTGGGCCTCCAAGAGCAGAGGTTTGTAGAACAGCAGCAAGTTTCCCTTAAGTGGATACCCAAGGTTTATCGAACTCAGGGAGGAAGAGGTCAAAGATATCCCTCTCATGCAACCCTGCAACCACAAAGCAAGAAGTCTCTTGTGTCCCCAACACACCAAATAGGTGCACTAGTTCGGCGAAGAGATAGTGAAATACGGGTGGTATAAATAAGTATGAGCAGTAGCAACGGTGCCAGAAAAGTGCTTGGCGTGTAGTTGATGGTGGTGGTATTGCAGCAGTAGTAACGCAGTAAAACAGTAAACAAGCAGTAGTAATGTAGCAGTAGTAACGCAGCAGTAGTAACGCAGCAGTAGTAGGAATAAGGCCTAGGGATTACACTTTCACTAGTGGACACTCTCAACATTGATCACATAACAGAATAGATAAATGCATACTCTACACTTTTGTTGGATGATGAACACATTGCGTAGGATTACACGAACCCTCAATGCCGGAGTTAACAAGCTCCACAATAATGCTCATATTTTAGTAACCTTTAGTGTAAGATAGATCAACGAGACTAAACCAAGTACTAGCATAGCATGCACACTTGTCACCTTCATGCATATGTAGGAGGAATAGATCACATCAATATTATCATAGCAATAGTTAACTCCATAATCTACAAGAGATCATGATCATAGCATAAACCAAGTACTAACACGGTGCACGCACTTGTCACCTTTGCACACATGCGGGAGGAATAAACTACTTTAATAACAAATCACTAGAGTAGCACATGGATAGTAGTGATACAAAACTCGGATGAATCTCAATCATGTAAAGCAGCTCATGAGATCATTGTATTGAAGTACATGGAGAGAGATTAACCACATAGCTACCGGTACAGCCCCGAGCCTCGATGGAGAACTACTCCCTCCTCATGGGAGCAGCAGCGGTGATGAAGATGGCGGTGGAGATGGCAGCGGTGGCGATGGAGATGGCAGCGGTGTCGATGGAGAAGCCTTCCGGGGGCACTTCCCCGCTCCGGCGAGGTGCCGGAACGAGTTCCGTCCCCCGAATTGGAGTTTCGTGACGGTGGCGGCGCCCACGGAGTCTTTCCGGAGTTTCGTCAATTCGTATTGCGTTTTTAGGTCGAAAGGGGTTATATAGGCGAAGAGGCGGCGCGAGGAGGGCTGACAGGGCGGCCTCACCCTAGGCCGGCGCGGCCGGACCCCGGCCCGCGCGGCCCTATGGTGTGGGGCCCCCCGGCTCCTCTCCGACTCTTCTTCGGTGTTCGGAGCCTTCCGGGGAAAATAGGAGGTTTGGCGTTGATTTCGTTCAATTCCGAGAATATTGCCCGAACAGCCTTTCTGGAACCAAAAACAGCAGAAAACAGCAACTGGCCTTTCGGCATCTCGTCAATAGGTTAGTTCCGGAAGACGCATAATAATGACATAAAGTGTGAACAAAACATGTAGATATCATCAATAATGTGGCATGGAACATAAGAAATTATCGATACGTTGGAGACGTATCAGCATCCCCAAGCTTAGTTACGCTCGTCCCGAGCAGGTAAAACGATAACAAAGATAATTTCTGGAGTGACATGCCATCATAAACTTGATCATACTATTGTAAGCATATGTAATGAATGCAGCAATCCAAGACAATGGTAATGACATGAGTAAACAACTGAATCATAAAGCAAAGACTTTTCATGAATAGTACTTCAAGACAAGCATCAATAAGTCTTGCATAAGAGTTAACTCATAAAGCAATAATTCAAAGTAAAGGTATTGAAGCAACACAATGGAAGATGAAGTTTCAGCGGTTGCTTTCAACTTGTAACATGTATATCTCATGGATATTGTCAACATAGAGTAATATAATAAGTGCAATAAGCGAATATGTAGGAATCAATGCACAGTTCACACAAGTGTTTGCTTCTTGAGGTGGAGAGAAATAGGTGAACTGACTCAACATTGAAAGTAAAAGAATGGTCCTCATAGAGGAAAAGCATCGATTGCTATATTTGTGCTAGAGCTTTGATTTTGAAAACATGAAACAATTTTGTCAACGGTAGTAATAAAGCATATGCATCATGTAAATTATATCTTATAAGTTGCAAGCCTCATGCATAGTGTACTAATAGTGCCCGCACCTTGTCCTAATTAGCTTGGACTACCTGGATTATCACCGCAATACATATGCTTTAACCAAGTATCACAAAGGGGTACCTCTATGCCGCCTGTACAAAGGTCTAAGGAGAAAGCTCGCATTTGGATTTCTCGCTTTTGATTATTCTCAACTTAGACATCCATACCGGGACAACATAGACAACGAGATAATGGACTCCTCTTTTAATGCTTTAAGCATTCAACAACAATTAATTCTTTTCTCATTAGAGATTTGAGGATGTTTGTCCAAAACTGAAACTTCCACCATGGAACATGGCTTTAGTTAGCGGCCCAATGTTCTTCTCTCACAATATGCATGCTCAAACCATTCAACTCGGTGTAGATCGCCCTTACTTCGGACAAGACGAACATGCATAGCAACTCACATGAAATTCAACAATGAGTTGATGGCGTTCCCCAGTAAACATGGTTATCGCACAACAAGCAACTTAATAAGAGATAAAGTGCATAATTACATATTCAATACCACAATAGTTTTTAAGCTATTTGTCCCACGAGCTATATATTGCAAAGGTGAATGATGGAATTTTAAAGGTAGCACTCAAGCAATTTACTTTGGAATGGCTGGAAAATACCATGTAGTAGGTAGGTATGGTGGACACAAATGGCATAGTGGTTGGCTCAAGTATTTTGGATGCATGAGAAGTATTCCCTCTCGATACAAGGTTTAGGCTAGCAAGGCTTGTTAGAAACAAACACAAGGATGAACCGGTGCAGCAAAACTCACATAAAAGACATATTGAAAACATTATAAAACTCTACACCGTCTTCCTTGTTGTTCAAACTCAATACTAGAAATTATCTAGACCTTAGAGAAACCAATTATGCAAACCAAATTTTAGCATGCTCTATGTATTTCTTCATTAATGGGTGCAAAGCATATGATGCAAGAGCTTAAACATGAGCACAACAATTGCCAAGTATCACATTACCCAAGACATTATAGCAATTACTACATGTATCATTTTCCAATTCCAACCATATAACAATTTAACGAAGGAGAAACTTCGCCATGAATATTATGAGCTAAGAACACATGTGTTCATATGAACCAGCGGAGCGTGTCTCTCTCCCACACAAGCATGATGTAATCCAATTTATTCAAACAAAAACAAAAACAAAAGCACACAGACGCTCCAAGAAAAAAAGCACATAAGATGTGGCCGAATAAAAATGTAGTTTCAGGGGAGGAACCTGATAATGTTGTCGATGAAGAAGGGGATGCCTTGGGCATCCCCAAGCTTAGACGCTTGAGTCTTCTTGATATATGCAGGGGTGAACCACCGGGTGCATCCCCAAGCTTAGAGCTTTTACTCTCCTTGATCATAGTATATCATCCTCCTCTCTTGACCCTTGAAAACTTCCTCCACACCAAACTCGAAACAACTCATTAGAGGGTTAGTGGACAATAAAAATTAACATGTTCAGAGGTGACACAATCATTCTTAACACTTCTGGACATTGCATAAAGCTACTGGACATTAATGGATCAAATAAATTCATCCAACATAGCAAAAGAGGCAATGCGAAATAAAAGGCAGAATCTGTCAAAACAGAACAGTCCGTAAAGATGGATTTTATTAGGCCACCAGACTTGCTCAAATGAAAATGCTCAAATTGAATGAAAGTTGCGTACATATCTGAGGATCATGCACGTAAATTGGCATAATTTTCTGAGCTTCCTGCAGGGCAGTGGGCTCAGATTCGTGACAGCAAAGAAATTTGGAACTGCGCAGTAATCCAAATCTAGTACTTACTTTTCTATCAACGGCTTAACTTGGCACAACAAAACACAAAACTAAGATAAGGAGAGGTTGCTACAGTAGTAAACAACTTCCAAGACACAAATATAAAACAAAGTTCTGTAGCAAAATAAACACATGGGTTATCTCCCAAGAGAGTGGATTTTGTACACCCACGCATGGGTGTGGGTGTTTCCGTCACCGTTCATTGTGCTTTAAGATTCGGATAAAAAGAGGAGAGAGAAAGGAATCTTTCTATCTACCATGGTGGGCACGAATCTCGAGGAATAAATGAATGGTGATAGAAACACCCACACCCATGCGTGGGTGTACAAAAGTATTTCCGTATCTCCCAAGAAGTTCTTTCTTTATAGCCATTAAGATGGGCTCAGCAGTTTTAATGTTGCGCTCGCAGGAAATAGTATCCGGAGCAAAAAGAGAGCATCAAGAAGCAAATCCAAAACACATTTAAGTCTAACATGCTTCCTATGAAGAGGAGCCTTGTACACAAATGAATTCATGAAGAACAAAGTGACAAGCATAAGAGGATAAAACACGAGTAACTTCAAGATTCTCAACATAAAGAGGGGAAACTTAATATTATTAAGATGCATATAACCATATTTCCCTCTCTCATAATAACTTTTAGTAGCATCATTGATGAAATCCACAATATACCCATCACTTAAAACATTCTTATCATGGTTCATATGCATAGAAGTATCATTAAATTTGGCATAAGAAGAGTTATTCTCATTAATAGTAATTGGAGCAGGATTATTATCAAGAATTTGAACATGGTAAACAAGTTGCATATTAAGGGAATTGTTTTTGGTAACCCAATCATGACTATGACAAGTTTCATAAGGATAGTTATAACCTATATCATAGCATTCTTTATAATAATCATCAAAGATCGGAGGCACGAGTGTCATCATAAGAAATAGAATAGTTATCTTTCACGATCGGTTTATCTGTGTCCATACCATCATTGTTATTAGAAGGAGATGTATCAAGAACATAATGACCAGTAGCAAAAGGATTTTCAAACACCTCTTCCCCGAGCTTAGAGCTTACTATATCATTATGGGAGGAAGCATGGATAGCACTGACACTATGGCAATTATTATCATCATTTTCAGAATTAGTTTCCCAGAGATTTGTAATATCAAAAGTAGTGTGCTCATTCAAATCATGATCGCTAATGTATGTAAAGGGCATAGGAAGATCATCGTATTCAGATTCATTATCACAATAATCATTAGGAGCAACATACTTACGGTTACCTATTGTTATCTCATATACGCGGGGATATGATGTTACCTCTTTCTTTTTATTCCCCTTCTTCTTCTTCTTCATTCCCTTCTTCTTCTTTTTCTCTTCCTTCTCCTCGTTCCCTTCTTCAGGAAGAAGAGGCTTGAAGGGTGGCTTGTCCGCATAACCTGATTTACTTTCAGAAACAATAGAAGAAACTTGGGAGGATCCCTCCTTTTCGTTAATTAGTTGAAAACACACAGCGGTCCTATCATATTTTGGCAAGGTGTCATCTTCTAAAATATTTTGTATGTAAGTATTTGTATGGCTATTATCAATGCAATAAGAAAAACACCCATGCAGGACATCATCAATATCAAGATCACTCATATGTAACAAAGAGATTTTTCTCGACAGTTCTTCACACCCCAAAAATAAAGTAAGTTCATCATGCTGATTAGGAGTAATTTCATCATCACAATACACATTTACAGCACTCATTGGGTTCAAAATATCACTGGAGGAGCATTGAAAATTAAAATGACCCACTTCATGGCAAACTTCACAAATAAAAGGATAGAGGGCACAAACTTTTTTACCAAGATCATCTAGAGCCCTAAACCACTTTCTAGTTTTTTCATTAGCATGATGGATGCAATATTCATCTTTGATTTGATTAATTCCACAAGGTCTATGTATTCCACAAAAATTAACATGCTTATAGGAAATAGCATTCTTAGGAGTTTGAGCATGCTTATTGCAATAATTAACAACAATTTCATTCTTCATGCAAGCCTCTTTAAAAGGTTCATTATACTTATCAAAATTATTTTTAGGCAATTCAAAATGAGAAGCAAAGGCTTTATAAAGATTTGCAGCAACTTGAGAGTCAAGACCATAAGTAGCACTCATATTTCGAAATTTATCGGTATCCATAAAAGCTTCAACGCATTCATAATCATAATTTATACCCGACTCTTTACCTTCATTGTTCTCCCATCCTTCAGCGTTGTCCTCAATCCGATCAAGGAGGTCCCACCTAGCTTCAACCTCCTTGCTTGTGAAAGATCCCTCCGAACACGCGTCCGGATAGTCCTTGTGTTGTCCCGAAAGCCTCGCATAAAAATTGTTAACAATAACATTACGGGGAGCTCATGAATGGGACATTTGAGCATTAGTGATTTCAATCTCCCCCACGCTTGAGAAATACTCTCTCCATCACGAGGATAAAAGTTATAAATATAATTCCTATCAATATGCACTTCATGCGGAGGATAAAATTTAGAATAAAAGAGAGATGCAATTTCCTCCCAACCAAGAGAATGCCTATTCTCCAACAATTTATACCAATGCGCTGCTTTACCCGACAGCGAAACAGAGAATAGCTTCTTCCTCACTTCATCCATAGAGATACCTGCACACTTGAATAACCCACATAATTCGTGCAAAAACAGTAAATGATCTCTAGGATGGACAGTTCCATCCCCTTTATAGTGGTTGTCCATAACACGTTCAATAATTTTCATGGGTATTTTATACGGAATACTTTCAGCAGGTGGATTTAAAATATCAGAAGCATTATTAGAGTTATCGCATATGGGAGATAAAGCATTATCAGAACAAATTTTCTCCCCTAAAGATGGGAAGCTAAAAAGACCACAAAAACTAGCTTCCCCAAGCTTAGACTTCTTCATAGCATTAGCGGTAATTGCATTCATACTAATAACATCGCTACTAGCATGCAAATAAGGTTCCATAGGTTTTTTAATTTTCGCATCAAACAATTCTAAATCAGGAAAAAGATTAAAAAGCTCACTAAATTTTTTGTTGTTTTCCATTATGCCTAACTAGTGTAAACAAGAAACAAAAAGATGCAATTGCAGGATCTAAAGGAAATAGCTTCGAGCACACACACGACGGCGCCGAGAAAAATACTTTACTCGCGACCGTAGTATGAGAGCCTTTTACCTTTCCTCCCGGCAACGGCGCCGGAAAAGTGCTTGATGTCTACGTTCCCCCTCCTTTCTCGTAGACGGTGTTGGGCCTCCAAGAGCGAGAGGTTTGTAGAACAGCGGCAAGTTTCCCTTAAGTGGATACCCAAGGTTTATCGAACTCAGGGAGGAAGAGGTCAAAGATATCCCTCTCATGCAACCCTGCAACCACAAAGCAAGAAGTCTCTTGTGTCCCCAACACACCAAATAGGTGCACTAGTTCGGCGAAGAGATAGTGAAATACAGGTGGTATAAATAAGTATGAGCAGTAGCAACGGTGCCGGAAAAGTGCTTGGCGTGTAGTTGATGGTGGTGGTATTGCAGCGATAGTAACGCGATAGAAACGAGTAAACAAGCGATAGTAATGTAGCAGTAGTAACGCAGCAGTAGTAACGCAGCGAGTAGTAGGAATAAGGCCTAGGGATTACACTTTCACTAGTGGACACTCTCAACATTGATCACATAACGAGAATAGATAAATGCATACTCTACACTTTTGTTGGATGATGAACACATTGCGTAGGATTACACGAACCCTCAATGCCGGAGTTAACAAGCTCCACAATAATGCTCATATTTTAGTAACCTTTAGTGTAAGATAGATCAACGAGACTAAACCAAGTACTAGCATAGCATGCACACTTGTCACCTTCATGCATATGCAGGAGGAATAGATCACATCAATATTATCATAGCAATAGTTAACAGCATAATCTACAAGAGATCATGATCATAGCATAAACCAAGTACTAACACGGTGCACGCATCGTCACCTTTGCACACATGCGGGAGGAATAAACTACTTTAATAACAAATCACTAGAGTAGCACATGGATAGTAGTGATACAAAACTCAGATGAATCTCAATCATGTAAAGCAGCTCATGAGATCATTGTATTGAAGTACATGGAGAGAGATTAACCACATAGCTACCGGTACAGCCCCGAGCCTCGATGGAGAACTACTCCCTCCTCATGGGAGCAGCAGCGGTGATGAAGATGGCGGTGGAGATGGCAGCGGTGGCGATGGAGATGGCAGCGGTGTCGATGGAGAAGCCTTCCGGGGGCACTTCCCCGCTCCGGCAGGGTGCCGGAACAGAGTTCTGTCCCCCGAATTGGAGTTTCGTGACGGTGGCGGCGCCCCTGGAGTCTTTCTGGAGTTTCGTCAATTCGTATTGCGTTTTTAGGTCGAAAGGGGTTATATAGGCGAAGAGGCGGCGCAGGAGGGCTGACAGGGCGGCCTCACCCTAGGCCGGCGCGGCCAGACCCTGGCCCGCGCGGCCCTATGGTGTGGGGCCCCCTGGCTCCTCTCCGACTCTTCTTCGGTGTTCGGAGCCTTCCGGGGAAAATAGGAGGTTTGGCGTTGATTTCGTTCAATTCCGAGAATATTGCCCGAACAGCCTTTACGGAACCAAAAACAGCAGAAAACGACAGAATCGGCCTTTCGGCATCTCGTCAATAGGTTAGTTCCGGAAGACGCATAATAATGACATAAAGTGTGAACAAAACATGTAGATATCATCAATAATGTGGCATGGAACATAAGAAATTATCGATACGTTGGAGACGTATCAATGAGCTAGAAGAAATCGACATTGGTCCTGGGGACAAGCCACGACCAACATTTATCAGCAAAAAGTTGGATCCGCATCTGAGGGGCCTGATGATAGCTTTGTTGAAAGAATACAGAGGCGAACGATCTCACACAGATGGCGTCAGGCTACAAGGACGTAGCAGGTGGAGCCGATGTTCGGTGCACGTTCTCGGAATCGGATAACTGGAGAGCCGATATCTTCAATTACTTGAAAGATTCGGCTCGGGGGGCACCTAATATGGGATGACGGACAGTGAAATATGGGGGCCGATGCACGAAATCGGCCAGTAAAAAAAATATACAAAGCAAACATCGACTTTAGAATACAACAGCCGATGCGCAACCATCGACTTTAGAAGTACAGACTGTTACGAGCAGGTATCAGTACAAAAGCCGATGCACAACCATCGACTCTAGAGGTACAAGCTGTTATGAGCAGGTATCAGGTTACATGGATAAGCTCTACTGAAGAAATTCCTCGAAGGCACGAAGTGCGTCAGCACGGACACGATCCACCTCGGCGATCTCGGCCTCGTCATCTTCGTCCTCGCCCATCACTAGCTGTTTGTTCAGGGCCCGTATTTTTGCCAGATCAGTTTTCAGTTGAGCTTTGAGGCCTTCTGCTTCCTCTTGGGAGCGGGCAATAAGAGCTTCCATATCATGAATAAGCTTCTTGGTTGCCCGGACCTTCTCTTCAAGGTCCTCCAGTTCCTTTCGCAAGGTCTCAAGTTTGGCGATGCTGACAGAGGTGTCAGCTTTGGCATCTAAGGCCGCCTTTTTCTCATTAAGCCGCTGACATTTGTCTGCAATATCGGCTTTCAATGGAAGTTGGGCGTGGCGTAGATCGATTCGCTGACGAGCTAACTTCACCCTTGACCTGTAGGCAGACAGAGTCACAACTGGCCAAAGTTTCACCTGCAACGTTACCGGGAGGTGGTGCTGGATTCCTTCAAGAACACTCTTCACTTCCTCGGGGTCTTCGACCAACGTCTCGATCGGGGAGGAAAGTGATACGTCTCCAACGTATCGATAATTTCTTGTGTTCCATGCCACATTATTGATGTTATCTACATGTTTTATGCACACTTTATGTCATATTCGTGCATTTTCTGGAACTAACCTATTAACAAGATGCCGAAGTGCCAGTTCTCGTTTTCTCGCTGTTTTTGGTTTCAGAAATCCTAGTAACGAAATATTCTCGGAATCGGACGAAATCAACGCCCAGGTTCCTATTTTACCCGGAAGCATCCAGAACACACGAGAACCGCCAGAGAAGGGAGCCAGGGCCACCAAACCCTAGCCCGGCGCGGCCAAGGGGGGGGGCCGCGCCGCCCTATGGTGTGGCCCCCCTGTCAGCCCTCCTGCGCCGCCTCTTCGCCTATATAAAGCCCCTGGATCAGAAAACCCGATACCAATTGACGAAACCCACAGAAACCTGCCAGAGCCGCCGCCATCGCGAAGCCAAGATCTGGGGGACAGGATCTCTGTTCCGGCACCCTGCCGGAGCGGGGAAGTGCCCCCGGAAGGCTTCTCCATCGACACCGCTGCCATCTCCACCGCCATCTTCATCACCGCTGCTGCTCCCATGAGGAGGGAGTAGTTCTTCATCGAGGCTCGGGGCTGTACCGGTAGCTATGTGGTTCATCTCTCTCCTATGTAGTTCAATACAATAATCTCATGAGCTGCCCTACATGATTGAGATTCATATGATGATGCTTGTAATCTAGATGTCATTATGCTAGTCAAGTGAGTTTTACTTATGTGATCTCCGGAGACTCCTCGTCCCACGTGTGTAAAGGTGACGAGTGTGTGCACCGTGTGGGTCTCTTAGGCTAGATTTCACAGAATACTTACTCATTGAATGGCATAGTGAGGTGCTTATTTATATCTCTTTAAGATTGCAGCATGTTGTATCACAATTTATCTATGTGCTACTCTAGTGATGTGTTATTAAAGTAGTTTATTCCTCCTGCATGTGTGTAAAGGTGACAGTGCGTGCACCGTGCTAGTACTTGGTTTATGCTATGATCATGATCTCTTGTAGATTATGGAGTTAACTATTGCTATGATAATATTGATGTGATCTATTCCTCCTACATATGCATGAAGGTGACAAGTGTGCATGCTATGCTAGTACTTGGTTTAGTAGCGTTGATCTATCTTACACTAAAGGTTACTTAAACATGAGCATTATTGTGGAGCTTGTTAACTCCGGCATTGAGGGTTCGTGTAATCCTACGCAATGTGTTCATCATCCAACAAAAGTGTAGAGTATGCATTTATCTCGTTCTGTTATGTGATCAATGTTGAGAGTGTCCACTAGTGAAAGTGTAATCCCTAGGCCTTGTTCCTAAATACTCGCTGAGTTACTACTGCTTGTTTACTACTGCTGTGTTACTACTGCTACATTACTACCGCTTGTTTCTTGTTTCTATGCGTTACTACTCGCTCGCAATACCACCACCATCAACTACACGCCAAGCACTTTTCCGGCACCGTTGCTACTGCTCATACTTATTTATACCACCTGTATTTCACTATCTCTTCGCCGAACTAGTGCACCTATTTGGTGTGTTGGGGACACAAGAGACTTCTTGCTTTGTGGTTGCAGGGTTGCATGAGAGGGATATCTTTGACCTCTTCCTCCCCGAGTTCGATAAACCTTGGGTATCCACTTAAGGGAAACTTGCTGCTGTTCTACAAACCTCTCGCTCTTGGAGGCCCAACACCGTCTACAGGAAAGGAGGGGGAACGTAGACATCAAGCACTTTTCCGGCGCCGTTGCCGGGGAGGAAAGGTAAAAGGCTCTCATACTACGGTCTCAGGTAAAGTATTTTTCTGGCGCCGTTGTGTGTGTGCTCAAAGCTATTTCCTTTAGATCCTGCAATTGCATCTTTTTGTTTCTTGTTTACACTAGTTTGGCATAATGGACAACGGTGAGCTTCTTATTCTATTTCCTGATTTAAAACATGGATTGTTTGATGCGAAAATTAAAAAACCTATGAAATCTTCTTTGCATGCTGGTAGTAATATTAGTATGAACGCTTTGAACACCATTGTTGATAATGATATAGAAAGTTCTAAGCTTGGGGAAGCTGGTTTTCATGATATTTTTAGTCCCCCAAGCATTGAGGAGAAAATTTTCTTTGATGATACTTTGCCTCCTATTTATGATGATTATAATGATAGTGGTCTTTTGGTGCCACCTACTATGGAGAGTGAATTTTGTTGTGATTATACTATGCCTCTTACACTTGATGAGAATAATAATGATAGCTACTTTGTTGAATTTGCTCCCACTACAACTAATAAAATTGATTATGCTTATGTGGAGAGTAATAATTTTATGCATGAGACTCATGATAAGAATGCTTTATGTGATAGTTATATTGTTGAGTTTGCTCATGATGCTACTGAAAGTTATTATGAGAGAGGAAAATATGGTTGTAGAAATTTTCATGTTACTAAAATACCTCTCTATGTGCTGAAATTTTTGAAGCTATACTTGTTTTATCTTCCTATGCTTGTTACTTTGCTCCTCATGAACTTGTTTATTTACAAGATTCCTATGCATAGGAAGCATGTTAGACTTAAATGTGTTTTGAATTTGCCTCTTGATGCTCTCTTTTGCTTCACATACAATCTCTTGCGAGTGCATCATTAAAACTGCTGAGCCCATCTTAATGGCTATAAAGAAAAGAACTTCTTGGGAGATAACCCATGTGTTATTTTGCTACAGTACTTTGTTTTATATTTGTGTCTTGGAAGTTGTTTACTACTGTAGCAACCTCTCCTTATCTTAGTTTTATGTTTTGTTGTGCCAAGTAAAGTCTTTGATAGAAAAGTAAGTACTAGATTTGGATTACTGCGCAGTTCCAGATTTCTTTGCTGTCACGAATCTGAGCCCACTGCCCTGCAGGAAGCTCAGAATTATGCCAATTTACGAGCATGATCCTCAGATATGTACGCAACTTTCATTCAATTTGAGCATTTTCGTTTGAGCAGGTCTGGTGGCCTAATAAAATCCATCTTTACGGACTGTTCTGTTTTGACAGATTCTGCCTTTTATTTCGCATTGCCTCTTTTGCTATGTTGGATGAATTTCTTTGATCCATTAATGTCCAAGTAGCATTATGCAATGTCCAGAAGTGTTAAGAATGATTGTGTCACCTCTGAACATGTGAATTTTTATTGTCCACTAACCCTCTAATGAGTTGTTTCGAGTTTGGTGTGGAGGAAGTTTTCAAGGGTCAAGAGAGGAGGATGATATACTACGATCAAGGAGAGTGAAAGCTCTAAGCTTGGGGATGCACCCGGTGGTTCACCCCTGCATATATCAAGAAGACTCAAGCGTCTAAGCTTGGGGATGCCCAAGGCATCCCCTTCTTCATCGACAACATTATCGAGTTCCTCCCCCGAAACTATATTTTTATTCGGCCACATCTTATGTGCTTTACTTGGAGCGTCCGTGTGCTTTTGTTTTTGTTTTTGTTTGAA
This sequence comes from Lolium rigidum, assembly GCF_022539505.1. Classification (NCBI taxonomy): domain Eukaryota; kingdom Viridiplantae; phylum Streptophyta; class Magnoliopsida; order Poales; family Poaceae; genus Lolium; species Lolium rigidum. The sequence continues at coordinate 210,894 of NW_025899820.1, forward strand.
TAAATTGGATTACATCATGCTTGTGTGGGAGAGAGACACGCTCCGCTGGTTCGAATGAACACATGTGTTCTTAGCTCATAATATTCATGGCGAAGTTTCCTCTTCGTTAAATTGTTATATGGTTGGAATTGGAAAATGATACATGTAGTAATTGCTATAAATGTCTTGGGTAATGTGATACTTGGCAATTGTTGTGCTCATGTTTAAGCTCTTGCATCATATACTTTGCACCCATTAGTGAAGAAATACATAGAGCATGCTAAAATTTGGTTTGCATAATTGGTCTCTCTAAGGTCTAGATAATTTCTAGTAAGGTGTTTGAACAACAAGGAAGACGATGTATAGTCTTATAATACTTGTAATATGTCTTTTATGTGAGTTTTGCTGTACTAGTTCATCCTTGTGTTTGCCTCAAACAACCTTGCTAGCCTAAGCCTTGTATCGAGAGGGAATACTTCTCATGCATCCAAATACTTGAGCCAACTACTATGCCATTTGTGTCCACCATACCTACCTACTACATGGTATTTCTCCGCCATTCCAAAGTAAATTGCTTGAGTGCTACCTTTAAATAATTCAAAATTTATTACCTCTTATTTGTGTCAATGTTTTATAGCTCATGAGGAAGTATGTGGTGTTTATCTTTCAATCTTGTTGGGCAACTTTCACCAATGGACTAGTGGCTTCATCCGCTTATCCAATAATTTTGCAAAAAGAGCTGCCAATGGGATTCCCGAGTCCCAAATTAATTAACAAAAATAGACACTCCTCCATGGTATGTGATTGTTGGACGGCACCCGAAGGATTCGGTTAGCCATGGCTTGTGTAAGCAAAGGTTGGGAGGAGTGTCATCATAATAAAACTAAAATAAAAAGGTACTCCTTCATGGTATGAGATTGTTGGCGGGCACCCGAGGATTCGGTTAGCCATGGTTTGTGAAAGAAAGGTTGGAAGGAGTGCCATCCAAAAATAAAATAAAATGGGAGCCGCTCTTTGAAGGTTTGTCTGGCAAGGGGGTTAGAGTACCCGCTACCATTCGTTGACAACAACATACACCTCTCAAAACTTTATTTTTTATGCTCTCTTTATGTTTTCAAAATCAAAGCTCTAGCACAAATATAGCAATCGATGCTTTTTCTCTATGAGGACCATTCTTTTACTTTTATTGTTGAGTCAGTTCACCTATTTCTCTCCACCTCAAGAAGCAAACACTTGTGTGAACTGTGCATTGATTCTTACATATTTGCATATTGCACTTGTTATATTGCTTTGCATTGACAATTATCCATGAGATATACATGTTATAAGTTGAAAGCAACCGCTGAAACTTCATCTTCCTTTGTGTTGCTTCAATGCCTTTACTTTGAATTATTGCTTTATGAGTTAACTCTTATGCAAGACTTATTGATGCTTGTCTTGAAGTGCTATTCATGAAAAGTCTTTGCTATATGATTCAGTTGTTTACTCATGTCATTACCATTGTTTTGATCGCTGCATTCACTACATATGCTGTACAAATAGTATGATCAAGTTTATGATGGCATGTCACTCCGGAAATTATCTTTGTTATCGTTTTACCTCGCTCGGGACGAGCAGAACTAAGCTTGGGGATGCCGATACGTCTCCAACGTATCGATAATTTCTTGTGTTCCATGCCACATTATTGATGTTATCTACATGTTTTATGCACACTTTATGTCATATTCGTGCATTTTCCGGAACTAACCTATTAACAAGATGCCGAAGTGCCAGTTCCTGTTTTCTGCTGTTTTTGGTTTCAGAAATCCTAGTAACGAAATATTCTCGGAATCGGACGAAATCAACGCCCAGGTTCCTATTTTACCCGGAAGCATCCAGAACACACGAGAACCGCCAGAGAAGAGCCACAGGGCCACCAAACCCTAGGCTGGCGCGGCCAGAGGGGGGGCCGCGCCGCCCTATGGTGTGGCCCCCCTGTCAGCCCTCCTGCGCCGCCTCTTCGCCTATATAAAGCCCCTGGATCAGAAAACCCGATACCAATTGACGAAACCCACGAAAACCGCCGAGCCGCCGCCATCGCGAAGCCAAGATCCGGGGACAGGATCTCCGTTCCGGCACCCTGCCGGAGCGGGGAAGTGCCCCCGGAAGGCTTCTCCATCGACACCGCTGCCATCTCCACCGCCATCTTCATCACCGCTGCTGCTCCCATGAGGAGGGAGTAGTTCTTCATCGAGGCTCGGGGCTGTACCGGTAGCTATGTGGTTCATCTCTCTCCTATGTAGTTCAATACAATAATCTCATGAGCTGCCCTACATGATTGAGATTCATATGATGATGCTTGTAATCTAGATGTCATTATGCTAGTCAAGTGAGTTTTACTTATGTGATCTCCGGAGACTCCTCGTCCCACGTGTGTAAAGGTGACGAGTGTGTGCACCGTGTGGGTCTCTTAGGCTAGATTTCACAGAATACTTACTCATTGAATGGCATAGTGAGGTGCTTATTTATATCTCTTTAAGATTGCAGCATGTTGTATCACAATTTATCTATGTGCTACTCTAGTGATGTGTTATTAAAGTAGTTTATTCCTCCCGCATGTGTGTAAAGGTGACAGGTGCGTGCACCGTGCTAGTACTTGGTTTATGCTATGATCATGATCTCTTGTAGATTATGGAGTTAACTATTGCTATGATAATATTGATGTGATCTATTCCTCCTACATATGCATGAAGGTGACGAGTGTGCATGCTATGCTAGTACTTGGTTTAGTAGCGTTGATCTATCTTACACTAAAGGTTACTTAAACATGAGCATTATTGTGGAGCTTGTTAACTCCGGCATTGAGGGTTCGTGTAATCCTACGCAATGTGTTCATCATCCAACAAAAGTGTAGAGTATGCATTTATCTGTTCTGTTATGTGATCAATGTTGAGAGTGTCCACTAGTGAAAGTGTAATCCCTAGGCCTTGTTCCTAAATACTGCTGAGTTACTACTGCTTGTTTACTACTGCTGTGTTACTACTGCTACATTACTACTGCTTGTTTACTGTTTTCTATCGCGTTACTATCGCTGCAATACCACCACCATCAACTACACGCCAAGCACTTTTCCGGCACCGTTGCTACTGCTCATACTTATTTATACCACCCGTATTTCACTATCTCTTCGCCGAACTAGTGCACCTATTTGGTGTGTTGGGGACACAAGAGACTTCTTGCTTTGTGGTTGCAGGGTTGCATGAGAGGGATATCTTTGACCTCTTCCTCCCTGAGTTCGATAAACCTTGGGTATCCACTTAAGGGAAACTTGCTGCTGTTCTACAAACCTCTGCTCTTGGAGGCCCAACACTGTCTACAGGAAAGGAGGGGGAACGTAGACATCAGAAAGCAGGGCTTTGAGACGCTGAAATTGACCGAGGACAGCGCTGGGTCGTGGTTCATCGCATGCCGTAGAAGGAGCCGGTTCGATGGATTCATGGTCGAACGTTAGCAAGCCCAAGAGGCCATCACCCTGACAAACAGAAACAGCGTCAGTATGCAGCAGAAAGGAAGGGTGAGCCAAACGAAGGGAGTATACCTCTCCTCAGACCAAGGGGACAGCCGATGATGAGGCAATCGGCTCTTGTGTTTCTGCTGGGGACTTGGCCAAATTGGCGACCTTGTCAACGGCACCTTCATGGATTATTGGATCCAGGCTTGCGGAGGGCATCGGCACTTCCTCGACTTCCCCACTAGAAGTGTCATCAGTCTGCAGAGGAGGTGGTTAGCCGATGCGAGCAGCAATGGATTAGTATGAAAGATAAGTTGGGGAGAGTATGGAGGGTAATTACATTTGAAGCCTCTTGGTTTGATGAAGGGGCTCGCGGTTCCTTTCGAGTCCTCTTGGTACATCGGCTCTTTGTGCGTAGGCCGCCTTGCCCCGCTTTGATCGGAACTTGGGGGGCAGCAGGTTCAGGAGCTGGCCTTTTCTCGGAAGCCGATGGTGGCAAATCCGGCTGGCTCGCGTGGTGATTTTCCCGAGTTACCCGAGCTCGAATCCCTCGACTCGGATTGTGTTGCCTCGCTGGAGTTGTCTTCGGTGGAGGCCTATAAAAGAAGAGTTAGTAAGCACAAGCATGTTTGCAGAAGCCCCACAAGGATAGATGAGATCAGTCAAGGCATGGATCAACGTACGTGCAGGCTCTTTTGATCTGGAGAAGGGCTCCGGGGCTTCAAAGTTTTCCTGACGGCTACTTTCCTCACCGTCGTTCTCGCCTTGGTTGAGGCTCGGGGGGCAGCTGGCCCGGGAGATACTTTGCTCTTGGAAGCCGATTTTGGTGAGATCGGTTGGCTCTGCATCAAAACCTTTTTCAAAGGTGGCGAGCTTTTGCAGAAGAGGACCACAGGAACCGGTGGGAAGAATTCAAAACGGGAGCCGTCATCATGTGTAGGCTCTGGACCATCTTGTTGCTGCAAGGAGACAGAGCAAGGTTATAAAAATCATTGTAAGCCACTTCAAGAAAATTTGCGAGTGGTAGTACCTGTTCTGTGGGGATGTTATATTCAGCATCGAGTTGTTTCAGCAACGGTCCCAGAGCTCTCCTGAAGGCATAAGTTTTCCACATTGGCCACCATGTCTCAAAACCATCGGTTGACGAGGTGAAAGAGAGATTGTTAGGGACTGGGATGGCTAGAGCATCAAAGAAAGAGTAGCACCTCTGACCAGTGAGGAGATCGGGCAAGTCAGCTCTGCTCTCTGTTAAGTGGTGGAGGAAGAAATGGGGATACACCTGCCCAAGACCAAACTGCCGGGCTGCTACGACCGGCTGATATGACTCGTAACCAGGTTTGATGATTATGTTTGATGTGCTCATGCCAACTGGAAGGAAGCAGGGACGGATCATGGTGGAATACAATTGTCGGGTGCTGGTGTCATCGGCAAAGCTGTCTAGCCTGAAGGAGACTGGGTTTTCAAAATTTTCAGACTCCGTGTAAGGAAAGAAGAGGGGATTGTCCAGGCCTTGGAAGAAAATGCTGAACCACTTTGATGCTTCCTTGGGGATCAGTCTACTACCTGGAAGGCTATACAAGGCTTGGCTGTAGCTGGTGCATCGGATCTGCTTCCCGTTAGCGTCTGGAAAGGTGCAAGTAGCCAAAGGTGGGATGTTTGGGATATGGTTCTGGAAATACAGCTGAGCCCATAGCTGAATGAACCACCAGGGACCTCCTGTTTTGACTGTTTGTTGGGAGAATAATTTGACAGACATTAGTTGGAGATATCGATAGACCTCTCCAAGGAACAGTTTGCCGAGGCCAAGTTGGGTGCCTCTGGCAAGTTCATAGGCCAAGGAGAGATAATTCTTGGTCGGAGCAAGTGAAGGGCCACAGAATATGAAGTGTTCCAACCAGAAATTTAGGAAGGCCGTGTGTTCTTTCTCTGTTACGGGGCCTTTATTTTTCATGTGACGTCGAATGTAAGCACCCCAGTTTGTGCACTCTGTTTTAGAAGAGATTTTGAAAGGAACCCTTGGCAGCATAAAAGCAGAGGGGCTGGGAGATGTAATGTCTAGACCAGTGATCATTGCCACATCTAGCAGAGTTGGTGTCATGGGGCCGTGGCCAAACATGAAGCAGTTCAGAGCATCAGAACAGAAGTAGCCGATGGTTTTTAGAAGGTTTTCATGCTTCTCAAGGGGAGACAATGATAAAGACAGAGCATCGGCTATTCCTGTGGTTTCCCATGTGGATTGGTAAGTTTTGGATACTCTACTATACCAGGAAACCCAATCTTCGGGAGGGTTAGGCCAGGCTCGTAAGCAGTCGGCCCAAGAAGTTAGATCTAAATTTTGGCTCACGAAAGGGATCCTATTGGCCTCGCAAGAAATCAGATGGGCAGGACTCTCGACAGAACGGGGGCCAAGACAAAAGGAGTTTGGAAGAGAAGGATGCGGCAACAGAATGTCTGATGCCTAAAATTAATGGTGGAATAAAGCATTAATTCAGATGTTTGCTATTAGTTCTAACACTATGCTCGGATGGCGAGGGGCAGTTAAGGATTACCTTCAGGCCAGAGACCGTTGCGTTGGCGTTGGACGATTCCGCCATCTGATTCGCCGGCGGAGATGAATCTGCGCGGTTGGGGATCTGGGATTCGCGTTGCCGCGAGTTGAATCTGCTCGATGGGCAATTGGGGATCTGAGTTTGTTCCTCGTTGGAAGGTCACAGGTTACCGTTTGAAATTTGGGGGAATGACCGCTTGGACCGGTCTAAAGGGGTAACTGAGTCTGGCCTTGCTGGCGCTTTTGGTAAAAGACCGATGCGTTGCCATCGGCTCTTTGTGCGTTGACCTATTTTGACAATCGGGAAAATCAAACATGGAAGCGTTCTTCATTGATTAAAAGGGGTTTTTTACAAGAAGAGCCGATTGCTCACAAAAGGAGGATCTGCTGCCTAATGTACTACTACTAGTCCTATGCTAGTAGTCCTAATCTAGGGGCCATCGCTGCCCTCGTCGTCGCCATCCTCGCCACTATCGGCGCTGCTGCCGGCGACGTCTTCGTCGCTGCTGCTGAAGCCGTTGGCAGGGGCTTCTTTGTCATCGTCGTCGTCGTCGTCCTCCGACCATGAGCGGAAGCGCTTCGCCGGCGGGTACTCGTCGGAGGAGGTGTCATCCTCCGCTTCATCCTCCTCGTCGGAGGAGAGGTCCGCGCCCCAGGAGAAGGCGTCGTCGTCGCTCTCCTCCTCCAACTCCCCGTCTACGAGGAACTGGAGGTTGTCCTCCCCGTCGGTCAAGGATTCGTCGTCCTCTGACTCGACGGCGGAGTCCCAATCCCTCTCGTCCCACCACTCTGGGGCGCGGGCCTCGTACGCCACTGATGACCCACAAGTATAGGGGGTGTATTGTAGTATCTTCGATAAGTAAGAATGTCGATCCCAACGAGGAGCAGAAGGTGTTGACAGGCAGTTTTCATGAAGGATTCACTGTAAATGCTCACAGACAAGTATTCAGGGGGTTTTGATGTAACAGATGAATAAAGTACAAGTAAGTAAAATGCGAGAGAAATAATTGCAGCGAGTGGCCCAATCCTTTTTAGCACAAAGGACAAGCCGGTTTGTTTACTTATAATGACCAAACGTTCTCGAGGACACACGGGATTTTAGTCTAGTGCTTTCGCTACATACGAGTCGATTAATCTTCATTGTTTTGATAAGTGTTGTGTGGGTGAACCTATGCTAATGTACCGCCCTTCCTAGGACTAATACATACTTGTGATTATACCCCTTGCAAGCATCCGCAACTACAAGAAAGTAATTAAGATAAATCTAACCACAGCCTTAAACTCGAGATCCTGCGATCCCTCCTGCATCGATATACCAACGGGGGCTTAGGTTTCTGGCACTCCGGCAACCCCGCAATTGGCAAACGAGTACAAGATGCATTCCCCTAGGCCCATAAATGGTGAAGTGTCGTGTAGTCGACGTTCACACGACACCACTAGAAGAATAACACCACAACTTAAATATCATAACATTGAATATTACTCAACCATAGTTCACTACTAACAATTAGACTTCACCCATGTCCTCAAGAACTAAACGAACTACTCACGAGACATCATATGGAACATGATCAGAGGTGATATGATGATGAATAACAATCTGAACATAGACCTTGGTTCAATGGTTTCACTCAATAGCATCAACAACAAGTAGAAATCAGTATCGGGAGAGTTTCCCCTATCAAACAATCAAGATCAAACCCAAATTGCTACAGCGGTGACGATGTCCAGCGGTGGAGATGGCGGTGATGATGGTGGAGATGATGATGATGGTGATGGAGATGATGTCCAGCTCGATGGCGGTGACGATGGCGTCGATTTCCCCCTCCGGGAGGGAATTTCCCCGGCGGATTCCTGCCCGCCGGAGAGCTCTTTCTCTCTCGGTGTTCTCCGCCCCGCGAGGCGGCCGTAACCCTTCGTGAGGATTCCTCTCGTGGCTTAGGTCTTCGGGACGAAGGGTTTCGCGAAGAAAAGGAGGCGAAAGAGGCCGAGGGGGCTCCACACCACATGGTGGCGCGGCCGAGCCATGGGCCGCGCCACCCTATGGTGTGGGCCCACCCTGCGTCCAGCCGGCTCCCCTTCCGGCTTCCTCCGTCATCCGGAAAAATAGGATTTTTGGTAAAACTTCCTTCCACAGTTGATCTTCCGAAATATTGCATCCCGACGGTGCTTTTTCCAGTAGAATCCCGGCTCCGGTGCTCGATCTCCAAATAATCATGAAACATGCAAAATAGATGAAATAACATAAGTATTGTGTCCCAATATGAAATATATCAATGAATAACAGCAAATTATGATATAAAATAGTGATGCAATTTGGACGTATCAACTCCCCCCAAGCTTAGACTTCGCTTGTCCCCAAGCGAAACTGAACTCGGTAAACAGGACCACATGTTTATGGAGTGAAGAGTCGATAAATAAAATACGGACAAGAAGCATCATATTCATTCACACAAGACATTATAGTAAACAACTTCCTCATACAACTCAACTTGAAACAAGTATAAGGTAATCACAAATAAAGGTGCATAAGAAATCATAGTTGGTGATGGCAAACTTTGTTCTTGGTCAGAGAACAGTTAACAGATTATACTTATCTATTGAGCAGCGCTCTCATATTAAAGCTTATGGTAAACTTGCATACTTAATCATATTAATCATTGATGACTTTCAAAGCTATATTCATTCAAGTAAAACTTGTACTAAACAAGAAGAGTAAAGACACGATGAAGCAAATCACAATATAATAGTTTGATCACAACAACTCAAATGCTTGCTTGAGATGGAGGGAAATAGGTTTACTGACTCAACATAAAGTAAAAGACAGGCCCTTCGCAGAGGGAAGCAGAGATTAAATCATGTGCTAGAGCTTTTTCAGTTTTGAAATCATATAAAGAGAATAAAAGTAAAGTTTTGAGAGGTGTTTGTTGTTGTCAACGACTGGTAGCGGGTACTCTAACCCCCTTGCCAAACAGACCTCCAAAGAGCGGCTCCCATAAAGGACGTTATCTCTACCAGAAAGGTAGATCATCCCTCTTCTCTTTTGTTTACACATGTATTTTAGTTTATTTAAGGATGACACTCCCCCCAACCTTTGCTTACACAAGCCATGGCTAACCGAATCCTCGGGTGCCTTCCAACAATCTCATACCATGGAGGAGTGTCTAATGCAACTGATGAATCGGGGCAAAACATGTGAAGAGAATTATTAATGAAAGTTGATTAATTGGGGCTGGGAACCCCGTTGCCAGCTCTTACTGCAAAATTATAGGATAAGTGGATGAAGCCACTAGTCCTTTAGTGGAGGCTGCCTAACAAGACTGAAAGATAAAACACCACATACTTCCTCATGAGCTATAAAACATTGACACAAATAAGAAGTAATAAGTTTTGAATTGTTTAAAGGTAGCACATGAAGTATTTACTTGGAATGGCAGAAAATGCAGTAGGTAGATATGGTGGACACAATTGGCATAGGTTTGGGTTCAGGTTTGGATGCACGAGAAGTATTCCCTCTCAGTACAGGTCTTTGGCTAGCAAGGTTAAATAGCAAGCATAGGAGTTGAGGGGAAACAAACAAATATACATGTGATAGAAACAATCATGCATCTTACTTGTAAGCACAAACAGTTTTAACTTCTAGAATACTAAGCTAAGAACTGATAAGAAAGATAATAACATCTTCTACATTTGTTTCCTCTATTCTTCTAAAACTCAAAGTGTTGTTGCTATTGACCATTGCTAAGTTTGCCAAAACCAAATAGATTAACTCAATGCTCCCAAAGTGGTACCAATACTAAAATCAAGATCAATCATATAATAGGAATTGCAAACTAGAATAAGGTGTGCAATATGTAAATGATAAGACTTCTCATTAATATTCCATAACGATAACTCACACCAAGGGATACATAGACAAACTAAAGGAGAGATACTTCCACACCGCAACCCATCTCATACGATAACTTCCCTACTCATGATATGACACTACTTGATAGTAAAAAGTAAAAGGTAATGATGATATGATACCGCGGCACTCCCCCAAGCTTGGAACAAACCAAGGGGATGCCAATACCGATGATGAATTACTCCTTTGGCGATGGTGGTGATGAATTCCCGTCTTCAGACTTCCAAGATAGAGGCTCTCCATCAACAAATGACATCTTGGTCTCGGGAATCCTGAAACTAGCAGCACGGCTTATATGCTTAAACCTGTTTTCATACTCACGGTTCGATTATGAATGTCATAGAGTTGAGCTTGGAGTTTGTTGGTGGTGTCGTGAAGTAAGAGGATGTCGCCCCATAGCTTTGCGCTTTCCTTCTCGTGTTCCAGCAATGAGTTCAGACACAATCTTGTGAAAGATATCCACTTCACGCTCGGCCATCTTCTTGTAATTGAAGACCTCTTGTTCTAGCTTCTCCATCCTGTCTTCCAATCTTCCTTCTCCTTTGGGACCCTGAACATCTTTGATCTGCAGTTTTCCCTCGACGAGCATCAACTCCTTTGGATGCATCCTCAGCTCCTCCATGTACAAGTTGCCAACATCCTTGCAGGAGTTGTCCTTCGGAGTTCCCGATGAAGACATGATGGCTCTAGATCTAAAACAAATCCTGGCAGAAACAGCTCGAAACAAAACACGTCGAGAAAACGATATACGGACCTCCAGGGGTCCGGGGGATTTTATAATAAGAATTTTCAGAACAAACGGAAAGTACCAGATCGAACTAGAGTCGGAAATGGTCAACGAGGCGGCCAGACCACAGGGCGGCGCGGGCCCAGGTCAGGCCGCGCCGGCCTGTGGTGGCACCCCCTCGTGCGTCTTTTCCACTCCGTTTCGATCTCGTAATTTTTCATATTTTCCAAAAACATCAAAAATAATGTTCGGAAAGTAAATCGCGAACTTTTCATTACCAGTACTGTTACCTATTCAAAGTCGAGTTCTGGCGGACTATCAATTTGTCCTTTGATGAAAGCTTCTGGTGTCTCCACTTGAATAATATCAACATCAACATTATAAGAATCACCTGAGATATAATGCTTGAGTCTTTGTCCATTCACCACTTGCGTAGCATTGCCTTGGAGAGAGCTAATTTTAATTGCTCCTGAACGATACACCTCCTCAACAACATATGGTCCTTCCCATTTCGAGAGTAATTTCCCTGCAAAGAATCTTTTGAAGAGGGAAAAGGTCCCATGAAGTCAAATCCCCAACAATCAAACGGTTCAATAACAAGAGTATAATTCATAGGCATTTCGTTGCGTCTGGAGATATTACCAACCCTTTGACATTCATCACAAGATAAAATAAACTTCCTTGCATCTTTGAAGAGAGTTGGCCAATAAAAACCTGATTGTAGAACCTTTTGCGCGGTTCTATCTCCGGCGTGATGTCCTCCATAAGCACTGCCATGACATTTACTCAATATCTCTTGTTGTTCATATTCGGGAACACACCTTCGCATAATACCATCCACTCCTTCTTTATATAAGTGTGGGTCATCCCGAAATAATGCCTCAAGTCATAAAAGAATTTCCTCCTCTCGTTGAGCTGAAAAGGTTGGAGGCAGGTACTTGGAAACAATAAAGTTAGCATAATCAAGCATACCAAGGACTGTCTCGCGAGCTCACCTTTATTACAGCCAATTGTTCATTTGGAAAACTATCATTAACGGGAACAGGATCATAAGCAATATTTTCCAATCTAGACAAATTATCAGCAACAGGATTATCAAGCACCTTTCCTATCTACAATATGTAAATCAAATTCTTGCAAAAGAAGTACCCATCTAATAAGCCTCGGCTTAGCATCTTTCTTTGTCATAAGGTATCTAATTGCAGCATGATCAGTATGAATCGTAACTTTTGAATCAACAATATAAGATCTAAATTTATCACAAGCAAAGACTACAGCTAACAATTCTTTTTCAGTAGTAGCATAATTTCTTTGAGCAACATCAAGAGTTTTACTAGCATAATGAATAACATTTAATTTTTTATCTACTCGCTGTCCAAGAGCAGCGCCTATAGCAAAATCACTAGCATCACACATAATTTCAAATGGTAAATTCCAATCAGGAGGTTCAACTATAGGAGCAGTTGTTAAGGCTTTCTTTAGAGTTTCAAAAGCTTCCTTACAATCATCATCAAAAACAAAAGGTACATCTTTTTGAAGAAGATTAGTAAGAGGCTTTGAAATCTTGGAGAAATCTTTAATAAATCTCCTATAAAACCCAAGCATGACCAAGAACACTACGAATACCTTTAACATCCCTCGGATAGGGCATCTTCTCAATAGCTTCAACTTTAGCTCTATCAACTTCAATACCTCTCTCGGAAATTTTATGTCCCAATACAATTCCTTCATTAACCATAAAGTGGCATTTCTCCCAATTAAGAACAAGGTTAGTTTCTTCACATCTCTGCAAAACTTTATCAAGGTTTCGCAAGCAACTATCAAAAGAATTCCCGTAGATGGAAAAATCATCCATGAATACTTCCACAATACTCTCACAAAAGCCATGGAAAATAGCAGACATGCATCTTTGAAAAGTAGCAGGAGCATTACATAAACCAAAAGGCATACGCCTATAAGCATAAGTTCCATAGGGACAAGTAAAAGTGGTTTTCTCTTGATCTTTAGCTTTAACAGCAATTTGCGAAAACCCATAATAACCATCAAGAAAGCAAAAATGAGTATTTTTAGATAACCTTTCTAGCATTTGATCAATAAATGGTAAAGGGTAATGATCTTTTTTAGTAACTTTATTAACTTTTCGATAATCAATGCACATTCTATACCCTACAACTACTCTTTGAGGTATGAGCTCATCATTATCATTAGGCACAACAGTCATTCCTCCTTTCTTAGGAACGCAATGCACAGGACTAACCCATCTACTATCAGCAATAGGATATATAATACCAGCTTCAAGAAGTCGTAATACCTCATTTCTTACCACATCCTTCATCTTAGGAATTAGACGACGCTGAGATTCAACAACAGGCTTCGCATCATCTTCCATATTAATGGCATGTTGGCAAATAGAGGGAGAAATCCCCTTCAAGTCATCAAGAGTATAGCCAATAGCACCTCGGTGTTTCTTCAATATTTGCAATAATCTTTCTTCTTCAAACTCTGTAAGCTTAGAACTAATAATAACAGGATATATTTTCTTATCATCAATATGAGCATATTTAAGATTATCGGGCAAAGGCTTTAAATCAAAAACAGGATCTTCCTTTGGTGGCGGTGTTCTACCCAAGTCTTCCACCGGTAAATCATGCTTGAGAATAGGTTGGCGAAGAAAAATCTCCTCAAGCTCATCTCTTTCTTTCCTAAAAACTTCACTCTCGCTATCCTCCAAATGTTGCTGCAAAGGATTATTAGGAACAAGAACAATAGATGCACACTCGCTCCATTTTAAAATCATTACTAGGCAAATCAGCTTTATAAGGAGTTTTGGTAAATTTAGAGAAGTTAAACTCATAAGATTCACCAGCAAATTTAGTCAAAATTTTCTCTTTCTTGCAATCTATAATAGCTCCACAAGTATTTAGAAAAGGTCTACCAAAAATGATAGGACAATAATCACTAGCAGCAGAACCAAGTACCAAAAAGTCAGCAGGATATTTAATCTTACCACATAGAACTTCCACATCTCGAACAATACCAATTGGAGAAATAGTTTCTCTATTAGCCAGCTGAATAACCACATCAATATCTTCAAGTTCACAAGAATCAATTTCGTGCATAATCTCCGTGTAAAGCTCATAAGGTATAGCACTAACACTTGCACCAATATCACATAAACCATAATAGCAATGATCACCAATTCTAACGAGATAGCATAGAACACTAGCTTGTTTGGGTTTATTAGGATGTGAAACAATATTAGAAGCATCTTCACAGTAAAATAATATGACCATCCTCCACATTTTCAGTCACAAGATCTTTAACAATTGCAACAAGCAGGTTCAACTTTTATTTGTTCTTCGGGTTCTATAGGTTTCTTTTCACTTTTATGAACCGCACTATTTATAACGAGTACTCCCTCATTTTAGCAGGAAAAGGAGTTTTTTCAATATAAGCTTCAGGAATGACACGATCAGCAGTTTCAACTACAACACACTTATTAATAGATGAATCAATTTTATCTTTATACGGTTCATGATACTTATCAAAATACTTCTTAGGCAATTCATAATGAGAGGCAAAAGCTTTATAAAGGTTTACAAGCAACTTGAGAATCAAGACCATATGTAGCACTCATATTACGAAATGTATCGAGTATCCATAAAAGCTTCAATGCATTTATAATCATAAATTATACCCGATTCTCTATCTTTGTCGTTCTCCCAACCTTCGGTATTTTCTTGGATCCGATCAAGAAGGTCCCTTTTAAACTCTTCTTTATTGCGTGTAAATGATCCGGAACAAGAAGTATCCAAGCAAGGTCTTGTCTTGAAAAGAAAGTCTTGCATAGAAATTATCAATAATAACATTACCAGGAAGCTCATGAATGGGGCATTTGAGCATTAAAGACTTCAATCTCCCCCAAGCTTGGGCAATACTCTCTCCATCATGAGGCCAGAAATTATATATGCGGTTCCGATCTTTGTGAATTTCACTTGGAGGGTAAAATTTGGAATAGAATAAAGGCACAATGTCCTCCCAATCAAGAGAATCACCATTCTTCAGCAATTTATACCAATGCGCCGCTTTACCAGACAGCGATATAGAGAATAGCTTCTTCCTAACTTCATTCATAGCAATACCGCACATTTGAATAACCCGCATAATTCATGCAAAAACAAGTAAATGATCACCAGGATGGACAGCTTCCATCCCCTTCATAGCGGTTATCCATAACATGTTCAATAATTTTCGTAGGTATTTTATATGGTATTACTTCCTCACTCGGCGCCTCATCCACTACCGTTGCGTAGTAGTAGATTTCCCAAATAGAAATTGAAGAGAAGATCTCTCCATAATGACTTATAGCAGCAGAGCGGAAATAAAATCAGCACAAACAAGTATAGGTTTTCCTTACCAATTCCGCTTACCAATAGCGCTTCACTCCCCGGCAACGGCGCCGTAAAATAGTCTTGATGACCCACAAGTATAGGGGTGTATCGTAGTATCTTCGATAAGTAAGAATGTCGATCCCAACGAGGAGCGAGAAGGTGTTGACAGGCAGTTTTGATGAAGGATTCACTCGTAAATGCTCACGGACAAGTATTAGGGGGTTTTGATGTAACAGATGAATAAAGTACAAGTAAGTAAAATGCGAGAGAAATAATTGCAGCGAGTAGCCCAATCCTTTTTAGCACAAAGGACAAGCCGGTTTGTTTACTTATAATGACCAAACGTTCTCGAGGACACACGGGATTTTAGTCTAGTGCTTTCGCTACATACAGTCGATTAATCTTCATTGTTTTGATAAGTGTTGTGTGGGTGAACCTATGCTAATGTACCGCCTTTCCTAGGACTAATACATACTTGTGATTATACCCCTTGCAAGCATTCGCAACTACAAGAAAGTAATTAAGATAAATCTAACCACAGCCTTAAACTCTGAGATCCTGCGATCCCTCCTGCATCGATATACCAACGGGGGCTTAGCTTTCTGCCACTCCGGCAACCCCGCAATTGGCAAACGAGTACAAGATGCATTCTCCTAGGCCCATAAATGGTGAAGTGTCGTGTAGTCGACGTTCACACGACACCACTAGAAGAATAACACCACAACTTAAATATCATAAAATTGAATATTACTCAACCATAGTTCACTACTAACAATTAGACTTCACCCATGTCCTCAAGAACTAAACGAACTACTCACGAGACATCATATGGAACATGATCAGAGGTGATATGATGATGAATAACAATCTGAACATAGACCTTGGTTCAATGGTTTCACTCAATAGCATCAACAACAAGTAGAAATCAGTATCGGGAGAGTTTCCCCTATCAAACAATCAAGATCAAACCCAAATTGCTACAGCGGTGACGATGTCCAGCGGTGGAGATGGCGGTGATGATGGTGGAGATGATGATGATGGTGATGGAGATGATGTCCAGCTCGATGGCGGTGACGATGGCGTCGATTTCCCCCTCCGGGAGGGAATTTCCCCGGCGGATTCCTCGCCCGCCGGAGAGCTCTTTTCTCTCCGGTGTTCTCCGCCCCGCGAGGCGGCTGTAACCCTTCGTGAGGATTCCTCTGTGGCTTAGGTCTTCGGGACGAAGGGTTTCGCGAAGAAAAGGAGGCGAAAGAGGCCGAGGGGGCTCCACACCACATGGTGGCGCGGCCGAGCCATGGGCCGCGCCACCCTATGGTGTGGGCCCACCCTGGGTCCAGCTGGCTCCCCCTTCTGGCTTCCTCCGTCATCTGGAAAAATAGGATTTTTGGTAAAACTTCCTTCCACAGTTGATCTTCCGAAATATTGCATCCCGACGGTGCTTTTTCCAGCAGAATCCCGGCTCCGGTGCTCGATCTCCAAATAATCATGAAACATGCAAAATAGATGAAATAACATAAGTATTGTGTCCCAATATGAAATATATCAATGAATAACAGCAAATTATGATATAAAATAGTGATGCAATTTGGACGTATCAGCCGCTATCGGGTCGTACTCCGGCGCCGGCTCGCTGGAGGAAGAGGATTGGAAGGAGAGACCCGAAGAGGCAGAGGAGGAGGAATCCATGGTTGCAGAGGAGGGTTTTTTCCGATGGCTAATGAGGAACAGGAGGATGAGGAGGCGAACTGCTCGGGTGAGATTAAATAAAGGGGATATAGTGGGAGATGATTCAATGCTCGGGCAGTTTCCGAGCATGCGGTGCCAAAACTGACAATCGTGCAGTACGGAGAAGTTGAGAAGACAAGGCATCATGATGGAAGGATACTGAAGTGGTTCTGCTCTGCAACGCGTGACCCGATGAAGGAAAAACATAGTGGTTTTGGAATTATTATTGCCAAAACCAGGGGGCATGTGTTATCACCAGAATTTAGCCAAAGCAGGAGGTGGGCCGTGATTGAGATGGGCTTAGAGGACATGCACATAAAGTGTCTCTGAATCGGCCTCGTGCGGGAGTTTGGGCTAGATTGCCCGTGTATCTGTACATTATAGTAGATCACGTTTTAGTTTAGAATTAAGAGATAGAGTTTAGTCGTACACATCTAGGTTTATTCCAAAGATAGAAAGTCTACGGACTATAAATATGTACCTAGGGTTATTGAGAAAGGAGGACGATCACGTTCACAACAAACAATCTAGGCGCATCGCCACCCCTGGTTTCGAGGGTTTCTTCCGGGTAAGCGACATGCTGCCTAGATCGCATCTTGCGATCTAGGCAGTATCAGTTTATTCGTTGTTTGGTGTTGCTCGTACTGAAGCCTTGTTGATGGCGAGCAATACTGTTACCGTAGATGTTTTGGGGCTGACGTCGATACTTTTCTGATATGCTTGCTTAGCTATGCTGCCCCTCAATATCTAGCTGCCTTTGCACCTATCTTGGGTGTAAGGGCAGTATCTTGCTTGGTCTTTATTTAGTAGATCTGATATGTTATGGTTGTTCCTTGTTCTCCAAGGATTAGTTTGATATCCGCATGGTTAGGCCTTACAAACGGGTTGAACGATCCAGTAGTGCGTAAGGTATGGTTTGATGATCCTAGAGGGATTGTTCCGGATATCGACTTTGTGTTGGTTTTTAGGCCTCTTTTAGGACTAGTTTTCTACTATCCTTCGTATCTGCCAGGCTCAACTACGTGTAGGATGTTCCGGTTATGCGGTGAAAACCCTAGACTGTCGTAGATTGATTTAACTTGGTATTGATAAAGCAGGATCCCCATGTTATCGTAAATCCAACGTGAATCATGGGTCAATCGGCTTTTTGAGCCGATTCACAGGGTAACCTGAGAGCCGATCGGGGCTCGTATTTAATGTTTACGTGTATGCCATGCAGGAAACTAATTGAAGCAATCCATCACCTTCCTGACCAGGTATAGGTCAGGTGGCACGCCCTCGCATTAGCCAGGACGTGTGCCGGAGTTTTGCGGGCCGTCGCCCGAGGGACCAGGGCCCACCAGCAGTCCTGGGAGCCTCCCGGCTCTCCGTGTTGCTCGTCGATGCTCGCCGGTGGGTTTTGGCAGGCAACACCTGCGCACTTTGTCCTCACTCGTGCGGCACCCGGGAACTACTTCCCGGTCGGTCACCCATCCTCAAATTATTCCGGGCCAAGCACGCTTAACCTCGGAGTTCTTTGCTGATGAGCTTCCGGAAAAAAAGTTGCAACTTGTTGGTATGAGTATCCTATCAATCCTATTAAGCCCTGGGCCAGGATATGACACTCATCCCCCTTAGAAGATCGACGCCCTCGTCGATCAGCCCCTAGCCAGGAACGTCCCCTCTTGGCACACGTATTTGCGTCCAGTGCCGGCACATGTGCCATGCCGTGTGCCACGACGGGCCACACCAGCCATGCGCCACATGCCCGAACCCCTGACCCGCACACGCCCGTGTAACCGCCCAGTGCCGGCACATGTGCCATGCCGTGTGCCACGACGGGCCACACCAGCCATGCGCCACATGCCCGAACCCCTGACCCGCACACGCCCATGTAACCGCGAAGGTCGGCTCTGATACCAAATGTAACACCCCGACCACCCCCCCCCCCGGCCGGGCCTGTTACCCCTGGCAGCTCTCTAGGATCTCTAGACTAGCCCCACAGACCAACACAGACCAACACATGTCTTTCCTGCACACTTTATCCTCACTCGTGCGGCACCCGGGAACTACTTCCCGGTCGGTCACCCATCCTCAAATTACTCCGGGCCAAGCACGCTTAACCTCGGAGTTCTTTGCTGATGAGCTTCCGGAAAAGAAGTTGCAACTTGTTGGTATGAGTATCCTATCAATCCTATTAAGCCCTGGGCCAGAATATCACACAAATAGATGCCTAAGATGAGGTGGCATAGCCCAGACCACTCACTGTCATCGTACTAAAGACCCCCAGCCTGACACGTTTCACGGTATGTAACATGGGTAAAGCCTATGTGATGCCTACATCCTCAAAAATTATTGCACTAAGAACAAAAATAAGCAACATCTGCATACAGAACAACCCTTCAGTAGGTCGATGCACATGCCGGATTCTCCCCAGCATAAAACCACATCTCCTCTTCACCCACTTCTTGCCATGCGAATAACAGGTGTACTTTGCTGTAAATTTGACAAATTGTTGAAAGGACACGGATGCCGCCTAGAGGGGGTGAATAGGCGGACTTTTACGAATATGGCTTAACAAATGCGGAATAAAACTAGAGTTTAATTTGTCAAGCACAAAACCTATATAACTAGGGTTCACCTATGTGCACCAATGACTTATGCTAAGCAATTTAAGCAACTATGTGATAGCAAGATATATAACTTCAAGCACGAAGGCTATCACAAAGTAAAGTGCATAAGTAAAGAGCTCGGGTATAGGAATAACCGAAGTGACGCGGAGACAACGATGTATCCCGAAGTTCACACTCTTGCGAGTGCTACTCTCCGTTGGAGCGGTGTGGAGGACAAGTCACTCCAAATGCACGAGGGCCACCGAATTATCCTCGATAATTCCCACCAAAAGGTAAGTCCTCGATCCACTATGGAACCTTAGGGTGGTCACCGAACCCGCACAAAGCTTGGAGCTATCTCCACAACTTAATTGGAGGCTCCCAATAAATTGCCCTTGAAGAACCACAACTTAATTGGAGTCCCCAAGAACACCACAAAGACCACTAAGACCACTAAGCCGTCTAGGGTCCAAAGACCCAAGAGGAACAAGCTCCCGAAGTGAATATCTCACGAACTTTCACCTCCACGTATCACCGCGGAGAAGTCAAACCGATGCATCAAATGCAATTGCAAGAACACCACAAAGATGCCCAATCCTTCACTCTCAAATTCCAACAAAGCTACTAAAGCTATTGGGTTAATAAGAGAGGAAGAACAAAGAGGAGAACACAAAATTCTCCAAGATCTAGATCCCAAAGATTTACTCACAAAGAGATGATTTGGTTTGGTCAAAGTGTGGATCTAGATCTCCTCAATCTTTCTCTCAAATAGATGCAAAAATCATAGGATGGGGAGAAAGATCTCAAGCTCAAATATGAACAACAATGGTGGAGAGAGAGGCTTGAGAGAGAGAGGAGGAAGAAGAAGCAGCCAAAGAGAGAGAGGAAAAAACCTTAAATAGGCAGCCCCAAAAATCTGCTTGTTGGGGATGGTGTGATCGGTAGTACCGGCCAGGTTGGGCCGGTACTATCGGCCGTGGTCGGCGCGGGGCGCAGGGAAGGAGGCGACGTGGCGAGATGGGAGAGGGTGAGCGCGGGCCGGGAGGGGAGACCGGAGGCTCCGGCCAAGGTACCGGCCCGGGTACCGCCGAAGCCCCAACCCCCCTGGACACTTACTGAGAGCCAGGCCTCACTACTAAATCTGGAACTGGATCAGCATAGTCCAACGGACTTTGGACTTAATTTTGAAGGACACAGTTGGACTGGATCTGATTGGATGTGGATATTAATGGACATTAAGGTCCGATGTTGTTGGATGGACATTGGACCTAAAGATCAGATCGTTCAAAATCCACTGGACACGTGCTTTAGGCATACACGCCCCACGATCGGTCGCCGTCGCTATCTCCTAACTGCCATGGGATTCCAACATCTCTGTGCACACATGGTCCCGCCGGTGACCTCTGGGATCGGGCGGCCGGAGGTCCCTGAGACGGCGAGGTCGGAGTCAAAGCGGGCATGGGGATGGGGGCGCGGCCGACCACCTGGGAGAGTTAGGACACCGGAGGGCTGGAGCAGCTCGCCGGCTCGCCAATGTCAACCCACAGAGGCAACACGGATCTACGGCTACAAGAGCTCAAACGAGACAATGGGGACCAGCCCCCACGTGATGGGGAGTTCACCGGGTACGAGGTGGGGCGGTGGATGGGCAGAGAAGTGGGGATCGAGAGTCTGTTTTTTTTTTGGGGATGGGGATCCGGAGGTTGACGAAGGGTGGGGTGGCTTCGCTCGCGAGGGACATACGATAAGTGAATGGGATTAGTTAAATGATTAGGACCCAATGGACCTTGGATATCCATCATTATATTTATTTGGACGTGGACGGACGTGGATGTTTGCCAATGTTACGTGGACTGGAGATGGATCAGACCATCCGAGATTGGACATCTAGTGGACATCTGCGTTATGGAGCTGGACTCTGATCCAGTTCCAGGTTTACTCACTAGCGGTACCGCGAGCGGTACCTCGCCTGGAGGCTCCGGTCAGGGCAGGGCGGTGGTTCCAGCCGTGGCCGGTGGAAGCTCCGGCTGCTGGCCCCTCCTCTCCATTTCTTCGAAATTCAAACTTGAAATGCAAATATCTTGAGCTTGGAAAATCCAAATTAGACGAAACCAATTTTGTTGGAAACTAGTGGGGGTTGATTTTCTATTAATTTTATAGGTGCAACACCTCAATACGATAAATCGAGAAAATCACCAAACTCTAAAACACAACAAGTGATCTATGCGAAATTCGTTTTCGGTGAACCAGAGCTTGTCATGGAAATAACCACAAGCTCTAAAACACCACATGGATAAGATCCAAATAACAACCAAGAAACATGATGCAAGGATGCAAAGGTTTGACCGTACTCCGAGCGATACGACCGAGTTACTCACTCGAGAGCCCCTTGAAAGTACGACCATTATCCTATAAATCGGTCTCCCAACTAAACCATGAGAACGGTAAGAAAGAAACCCTATCAAGAGCAAAACCTTAACCTTGCACTTTCCACTTGAGCTCGATGATGAAGATCTTGACCGCAACAAGAATGGACGTCGTTCTTGATTGTGCTTGCTTGATGTCTTGCGGATTGCTCCCCCAAAATCAACTATAGGAGAGCTTATTCTTCGGTGCGTCTTCACATATCCATGAGCACATATGAATGGCAAGCTTCAAGCATGTGAGATTTTCGAGTTGACTCAGCTTGAACTTGTACCTCATTTCTTCGTATTGCAACATTGACGCCAACTAATCGTTCAAGCATTGCCTTATGGATAACTCCTATACATATAACTCAATGCAACCATTAGTCCATAGGGATTGTCATTAGTTACCAAAACCACACATGGGGGCTATATGCACTTTCAACTGCAGACAAAGCACACAAAGAAACAACGTATCCACTTAGATGAACCAATGCGGAAAGAAGAAAATAAATAAAGGTAAACATAACGAAAAAATAGGATATACTCTCTACAGCAGCAACAAAACGGAGGGACAGGCACCGCCCGATAACAACCCGACTGAGCAGACCGACCCCAGCGGGAGGACTCCCTGCCACAGCAGTAGCTTAGATCAAAGATGGCGCTGCCCGACACCAAGTCTGTGGAGAAAGCTCCGACCAACAATGTCCACTTGAGCATTTGTAGGAAATGTTTTTGGCTCATTCCTGAAAA
This sequence comes from Lolium rigidum, assembly GCF_022539505.1. Taxonomy (NCBI): domain Eukaryota; kingdom Viridiplantae; phylum Streptophyta; class Magnoliopsida; order Poales; family Poaceae; genus Lolium; species Lolium rigidum. Next base: position 233,410 of record NW_025899820.1, read on the forward strand.
CATACACAACCTTTATACAGAGGATTTTAGGTCAAAATGAGTCTGTGGGCGAAATAATCAAGCGAATCGGACGATCGAGTAGGAAAAGAGATTGGGTGGCATGCCCACCCTAACTAGGCGCGCCGCCTGGCCTGTTTTGGCCCTCCTGACCCATCTTGTGAGGTCCAAGTGCTCCAGATGCTTCTCTTGATGAAATATTGACATCCCCAAAGTTTTAGCTCCATTTGAATTTGTTTAGGTCCTTGAAATCTAAACATACACAAAACAGGGTTTTCCTGTCCTGCAGGGTTATAACCAAAATAAAGGGGATCATTGGTAAATCCCCGAAAATCAATATAAAACATGGATATAACATCATACATGTTGCAAATATGTGGGAATATGTGTCAACAAACTACAAAGTTCATGCATGCATTTTACATGCATCAACATCCCCAAGCTTAACCTATGCTCGTCCTCGAGCATATAGGTGATAAAACTAACATGGACTTTGAAGTTTGTTGCTTTGCTTCTTTTCATTGTCACACAAAGTTCAAAAGGTTCAATCTTTAAAGAATAACAACAAGCAAGTGATCTATAAAGTGATATTGTTTACACTCTCCAAAACATGCTCAATAATAAGTGGTCTTGTGTTCAAACAAATGAAAAGTATTACAAGCCATAAAGCATACTTATATGAACCTATAGAATTGTTTGGAAGACTCATTTGTTTTTTTCCGGATATTTTGACTCTTGGATAATAGAAAGTAAGTAGGGAATACATGTGCTAGTCCTCCAATAAAATAGAAGATAGGTGAGAGCATAAAATAAAGTTTTGAGATATGTAGTTCATGTCAAGGGTTATCATAAGGATGGGGTTCTAAGCATATTTTGTTTCAAAGATTCATATGGTTTATGTGCTTACAAGTTGAATGTTTCATGCCCCTTCACCATGAGTACCCACACCACATGCTAATCAACTTAGGATCACTTAAGCTTGTCATTGTAAACAAATAATTTCCTCGAGAGCGTCAACTGTAGTATCTCTTCCCCTTAGTAGGAAAAGCACTTTTTCATTTTTCTTTTTTTATAGCGGGTCTTATTCATACTTCAAAAGACAAGACAATAGACAAATGAATCAACTCAGCACTTTATTTTCTTTACTATTTGCATACCTTTTTATAAAAAGGCTTCACAAAATGTTCATGTTGTAAAATTCCACCATGATGCATAGCATGGCTCTGGTTTGCGGCCCATACGTCTCTCTCATTATATGCATACTCCATAGTGTTCCATTTCATTTTACATCGATGAGCATCCATAGCAAAAATAACATGATATCAACTAAGAATGCAATGTTTGAAAGCATTCTCCAGAATAACATGGTTAAGCCAACAAACAACTTATAAAATGTCAAACACACAACTTTCCATAGTGGAGTCTCCTCACGCCCTACTTTCTCAAGAGCTTTAAACTAAAAAAGAGATATTGTGAGGTATTTAGAGGCATATCACAAATATTATAATTGGGGCAGAAAGTTCCACATAGGTAGGTATGGTGGATGTTTGGTTTGAGGTGTTTGGATACAAGTCTTAGCTTGTTTGAGAATTTTTGGCTAGCAAAAAGATCTGAAAGCATGCCATAGTGTCCATAGTGCTAATCATTAATTATCAAATAAGGCTCCTTAATATTAAGCATCCATGTATATGAGGCAAAAGGTAGAACTAAATAAGGCACTAGCAAATTATCATTCATCAAAGTATTTGACACAAGCAATATTAAGTATAACATTGAATTTCATCTTTTTTGCGTTCATTCCCTTTTTCTTTTCATAGCACACAACTTATTCTAATCAAGTCATCCAATCATGGGATAGTTTATGTCAATAGATCTTTCCTAAGCATGCAAAATATCTAGCATGGTGGTCTCATTTATTTCCAATGAAAACTGGACATAACACTAAACAAAGACGCTCCAAGTTTCTACAATTATTCTATGTTGTTGATACATGTAAAATGCATACATGAACTTTTTCCTTTATCATATTGAATTCCCACATATTTGTAACATATACGATGATACTACCATGTTTTACATTGATTTATGGGGATCTACCAATGATCCCCTTTATTTGGTTTATAACTATGCATAACAAGAATTCCATGTATTGTGTATTTTTCACTTTCAGAGACCTATACAGAGTCAAATTAAGATAGGATTTCTGGAGCATCATTTTTTCATCGGGAGAAGCACCCTGGGCCCTGGAAGCACACCTGGAGAGGCCTGAGGGCCGAAAGAGACCAGGTGGTGCGCCCAGCAAGGGAGGGCGCGCCACCTAGGCTCGTTTGATCGTCGATCGTCCAAATCGCTTCATTATTTCGCACATCAACGTATTTTAACCTAAAAATTACTCTATATATGGCCCCCAAAGGTTCTCTCGAGGAGAGCACTGCAGAAACTCGCAACACGGAAACTCCGCTGGAGCCGCCTCTCGAGGGATCTCCACCTTCTACAATGTCTTCCTCATCATCACCATGATCAAGGGGGCCGGGTAGTCCACCTCTGGACTATGGGTTTGTGGCAGTAGCTTGATCTATTTCTCTCATGTTCTTCATAGTTCTTAATGCCATATGAGCTTCCCAACATGATTATGGTCATATTTCTAATACTTATGTGGTGGATCTTTATTCTATGATATAATACTATGAGATTATGCAATACTTTGTGTAAGATGTATTTATAGATGCATATTATGTATCCATGTTCTTAAGTATTGGTTCTGATCCAACTTGTATGCAAGAACGTATGTGAGGTGATGTGTGTGTTAGATGGAATAGCATGTTTTTAGTGATTGAATAGTGAAAACCAATTCATGGCCTATCATGGTTTTGCCTTTTCTTTTGCTATCTCACTAGAGATAAAGTGAACGCATGTGATATGTTCATTACGTGACAAAATTAATGATCTTGTTTGTTCAAGGTAGCATATTTCATATTCACACATCATGTCAAAGTAACTATGGCTATACTCTGTAAATTCTTAATACAAGACTGCTTAAAATTATTCCTATCTTGTGGAATGTAAGAAATATGTGTTGCATCATCTCTATGTTAGGACGTGATGCTCATATGAATGCTTATCGTGTACATGTTAAAGTTATTTTCTTCATATCTCATTCATGAATTGTTATTGTCCACTACAACGTAAAAGATAAAATAGTCAAGTGAACCCATGAACCCTGGTCCAATTTTAATCATAAGAAACACATTTCCATTACTTTTATCTTACTCGTTATTTGTGGAACTATTTAATCCGAAAATACAAAAATATTTATCTTTCTTATTTGCACTCAAAACCCCCAAATAAACAAACATTTACCTCTTTTATTTAGTTTATTTCGGTTGTTTAGTTTACTTTACTTCAGTTACTACTTTATTTACTTTTACTTACACGAAACCTTGTGTCTGACGACCACACGGTGGAGTTGGGGACAAAATGATTTATTTTATTTTGAAGGATTGCTAGAAGAAGAGAGGAGGAGACAATTCTTTATGCCATTCCTTGAGAGTTCGATATAAACCCTCGAGTTATCCTTGTGGAAAAAATACTCTGCTGACACAACACTCTGCACTTGGAGTCCCAACATCATCAGAAGGATTAGTCAGATGTTCTTCTTCCTTTGGCACGTCAAGGGGTAACTTTATCGGAGGCTGGCTAACGTCTAGCAGGGTGGGAGCCCCGTATTCTTTCCATGGTACTATGTATCTATGATGGGTTGCAGGGTGTGTCTGAAGGTCATGCGCCAAGGGGTGAGCAACCAAGGTGAAGTTGGAACCTAAACTCGTCATGGATATAATAACGTGTGGGTATGTAGGGTCACGGAGAAGAACAGTGATAGGTTAGGACCTTATACTAGGCCTCACACCATGGAAGTGTGGACGGGAAAGTACGCACGACTAGTAGCAATGATAATATCTCTTATGGGAAAAGTAACATGCCTCTGCAGAGTGTAATGAATTGTGCCTTGTCACTCTCTGTTCCAGGAAGGAACCGTGAACACGGCAGGAAAGGAACTCCATGAAGTGTTTAGACACCTTGTGAAGGCTGACGGATATATATTTTCAGAATAAAAGCAACATTTTGAACAAATGTTTACCAAAACCTGCATTGCCTAGGATTTCTGGTCCATGGCTGTACTTAGTGCATCAAACACCCCTTTTCCTATAATGAGCTTGTTGAGTAAGTTTGTACTTATTCTTCTTTGAACCACATGCTTAGACTACCTGAACAACTTGGAAGAGACCACCGAAGGAGCTGAGGACACAGAAGATGTCCGCTATGAGGAGCCATACTTATATGGAAGCTTCAATGGGGTGGACTATCTAATAGCCTATGGCATCGAAGAGACCAATGAAGAAGAAGTGTAGAAGTCACATCTAATTAGTAGTCGGGCAGCATCAAACTTTATAGAATAATCTTGCTCGAGTAGTCATGGTGTTTAGTCTACTTGTACCACTTTGTTCTCAAGCTAGGTATAGTTAAAGTAGAGTTATTGGGTTATCTTGTCTGGACCAGGAGGAGCTCAACTATGATGTACATATATGGCTTGTAATGTTAATTGACATTTCTTTTTTATCACTCTAAGGGACGTACTATTTGCGAATTCGTACTTCGAAATTTTTATGTCAATAATTGGCGTACTACAACATGCAGTGGTATTTAGGATCACCACAGTGGCTTCATGCTCAGCTTCGAGCATCTAGAGTTTGGCGGGAAGTTCATCAATAGAAGGCTTGTTCAACAAAGAATTTGACAACAAATAAAGAACCACATGTCGTTACACCAGAATGAATACAGTATGAAGACAAGGCGGAAATGGTTTTAGAACTTTTACATTGGCTAATCTTAAGCCGCTCTTCAAGGGTGGCAATCAGCTTATCTTTTCTGCCCTAGCCAAGCTAAGATACTCAATTCGAAGTTTCTGCTCCAGCATCACTTTGTTCATTTCCGCGTGCAGCGCGCGTGTGCCCTATAAAAATTTGACAAAGTTCGACCCGGGTGACCTGCAAGGTTGGGGAGGATGCTCCAGGTGGCATTCTCCGCGGCAGCTCCGTCTTTGAAGGGAGGAAGTCCTTGAACCTGACCCGGAGCTTTGGCATCCATCACGTAGAAGAAACCGCCCGATCAGTACCTCACGAACTCGTGACGATCTAGCTGAGGGTACAACCGGTTAGGCCGGATCTTGAAGGTGACGATGCTGCAATTGGCAAGCATGTTGGTCTTGGGAACTGACTCCTTCTTCACGGAGTAGTAGTATTGGAATGAAGTGAGATCTGATTCCAGCTGGAGGTGAACTTCGCAGAGCGCCACGTAATTGGAGATAGCAAGAATGTTGTTAGGCGGAATGTTGTGCAGCTAAAGACCATACTTTGTGAGGATCTCGACGAAGAAGTTGTTGTACTAAAACAAGAACTCAATCTACCAGCGCCTTGGTCAGAACCAGCTCCCCATCCTCTGGAGCGGGCACCAAGGCAGTCAAAACCACGCGCAAAGTTTTCGGCTTCAGACCTCCGTCTCCAGATTTTGCAGCTCGTTCTCACTGACATTGCATGGCCACCATTGTTTTTTTACCTCTTAACTTTAGACTTTTTTGCTACCTCATCTACTTTATGCTTCATTTTCTCGGAACCAGCCTTTTTAGCTAGATCTGGCATGTCAGATTAGCCCTCCAAATTCTTGCCGGAACCTTGCCCAAGTGATGGGTCCAAGAAAAAAGAGAGATAAAGGTGGAGACGCGGTGGATATAGGGGAATATCTAAAGGACTGGACAACGAGGAGTGAGGAGGAGACGCCATTTCTGTAAGTATATGAAAAAGTGTAAAAAAAACTAGTCAGAAAACTACGCAGGCATGTCGGAACCACAACTAACCTATTTGACCTAGTCATCACTACAATCTCAGGTCAGCATCTCCGAGAAAGAAAACCTACCGGAATGGCAGCCATGGTGGAGCAAGACGCCGGAGACGAGGTTTTGCCGCGATGGCTCGCCGAAGTTAAGAACTAGTGAAGAACACAACGCGGTGGCTCAACGGCAGCGAAACTCCGGGACGGTAGCATGACGAACTTGGGGGCGGCGCTAGCTAGAGAGCATTTTATGGTGGGCAAATGGAGAGAATGAGGGGTATCTGCATCTTGTGGTCAGAACACAACCGTCACAACCGGTGGATTGCTAACACGTGTCTAAAGCCCTAGCAGTAAAAATGGACGCAGAGATTTGCTACCGTTGGAACCTTAGGATCTGATGCCGAGTTAGGTGGAGCGGAATTTTAGCCCCGGCTTCCGGGTAAGTTCCCATACATTCCTATTCAAAGATGCTAAATTTCCGCGAAGTAATCGATTGAAAAGAATATTCCAATGATCTAGACGTTGGATACCACTTTGAAGAAGAAGATAAGATTGTGTCCAGGTTGTTAGGCGGAAACTACTATAAATTCTGGACTTCTCCAACGTTCAAGCATTATTCACTCTAAAGATACAAGGCAGAGAAACGGTGTGACCCGAGTTAGGCGGAAGAATATTGAAACTTGAAGAACTCTGGGGAGCTATTGTTGTGGATATACTTCATGGATATGACAACGATGTAGACTAGTTCTGACAAGTCCGGGTGACTCACAGTTACTGATTGACCAAGATGGGGTGTCCATGATCAGAAGCTCTAGCCGGTTCCATGATTGCCGTAGCAGGCTAAATCCGTATCGACATAGGTTAGCCAGATCCTTGTACGGCAAGTTGTACCAATTTGGTTAGTGCTAGTAGAGGTCGATCTGGACTACTCCTCGTAACCCTAGATCCTGATGTCTTTATAAGCCGGATCCCGGGTGCTTTTGAGGCAAAACCAACTCTCTCATTGCAATCGCGCACTTGTTGCCATGGGCGGAGCCAGAATGAAAAATGAGTGGGGGCAAAAAAAAAAAAACCAAGCTCACAACAACATAGGAACTAAGGACAAAAAGAACGTATTTCCTTATACAAGTTCATTCCAGATTTTCAGAAAGTGAAGTTCACAAAAAGAACATATTTCCTTATAAATTCGCTCCATAGCTTCTCTGCATATACTGTATCTAAATTAATTTGTCATACACGGGCAAAGAGTTCATATAGATTTTCTTCTACTCTCACTATCTCGCATACTCAACACTACAGGAAAAAAGCTCAGTGCCGTGCACGGGTCTTTGCCGTGTGCTTCCAGCGCCCTTTGCCGTGCGGAAGTTCTTTGCCGTGCGCCTCGCGCACGGCAATGAATTCTTTGCCGTGTGGCTCCGGGGCGACGCACGGCAAACAAACAGCGCACGGCAAAGAGCCAGTTCAGCGCTCGGCAAAGCAAGCAACGCACGGCAAAGAATCCAAAAGCTCACGGCAAAGAAATCTGCACGGCAACGAGAGAGCCAAGGCGCACGGCAAAGCCGCGGGCACGGCAACGATGCCTTTGCCGTGCGTGGCAACCCTTTCATGTCAATTCTAGCGATTATGTTCAATTTTAGCCATTCCATGTCAATTCTAGTTCTTCCATGTCAATTCTTGTTCTTACATGTCAATTTTAGTCATTCCATGTCATTCTTAGCCATTATGTTGAATCTTAGCCATTTCATGTCTATTCTAGCGATTATGTTCAATTTTATCCATTCAATGTCAATTCTAGTTCTTCCATGTCAATTCTAGTTCTTACATGTCAATTTTAGCCATTGCATGTCACTTATGCATCTATATAAGAACTTGTAGGAGGACAAGGAGATGGAGGACAAGTAGGTGGAGAAGGACAAGGAAGTGGAGGACAAGGAAGTGGCGAAGGTTGACGTTGCTTGTATGAACTTTGTTGTGTGACTTGGAGCATTCTATGTGTGAATTTGTTGTTGGACTACTTTGTTGTTGGTGGACTTCGTTGTTGTTGGATTGTATGGAACATTCTATGTATGGACTTTGTTGGACTATTAGTGGTTGAACTTTGTTGTTGATGATGTGCAAATGTCTATATATTGTGCTATATATGTATCTGGAAATATATGTCTATTTTGTGAATTATATGTGCAGGGATTAAACGGAAACAGCAAAAAGCTGAAATTTTTCAGCACCTTTGCCGTGCACATGCACACGGCAAAGAGAAAGCCGCACGGCAAAGGCTTTCTTTGCCGTGCACATGCACACGGCAAAGGGTGCCCAGCTGTGCACTGCGCCGCCCAGCTGCCCACCTGTAGAGTCTTTGCCGTGTGGGGTTGAGGGGAAGCGCACGGCAAAGCCTTGTCTTTGCCGTGCGGCTTCGTGGGGAGGCGCACGGCAAAGCCGGCCGCACGGCAAAGCCTGCAAGCGCACGGCAAAGGAGTGCGCACGGCAAAGGACTTCGCAGCGCACGGCAAATCAGCGTCGCTCGGCAAAGCCTTTGCCGTGCGATTTTCGCTCGACGCACGGCAAAGGTGGCTTTGCCGGGCGGGTCGTTGCCGTGCATTCTTTGCCGTGCAAGGCCGCACGGCAAAGGCTTTGCCGAGCGTTTTTGGGCCTTTGCCGTGCGTTTTGGCTGCACGGCAACGCCCTGTTCTGCCGTAGTGCAAACAGACAAAATTCTCTTATGTGTATCAGAAATTATAGCGAGAGAGTAAAACTAGGCTCAGTCAAGCCATTTGCATGGGAACTAATACAATACTGACATGGAATTAGAAACAGAAAATAATTAAGAAATCATAACAGAGGGATTGAGAAGAGGAATTGGTGAAGAACTTGGTGAGTTGGGCTTACCTTGATGTCGAATCAGGCAATCTTCGAAGTTCTAAGGATGGACAGTCGCCAGTTGTCCGGCCGGCGTGCACAGCGGACGGAGACGGCGGTTGCCGGAGAGCGGAGGCGACGGCACGAGGCGGGCGGCGAGAAGGGCAACAGGCGGGGACCGAGTCGCTTCGTCTCTCGCGAAACTTCCGTCGCTTAGTTTTCTCGCCAAACTTTCCCTCCCTTCGCTGAACTGAACCGAACGTGTGTTTGTGTTGCTCCAGGCCTCCAGCTCGTAACGTGACCAGGCCAGTAAATGCTTAATGGGCTGTGCTTCTTGTTTCCCTTGAAAAGTAGACCAGAAAATTAAGTGGGGGAAATTTTTTGGGCTGAGTGGGGGTAAAAAGTTTGGGCTGAGTGGGGGCAACTCGCTGTACTATCGGTAAGGTATAAGGGGCTCTGAAAATCGAGTGGGGGCATTCCCCCCGTGCCTTGCAGCTGGATCCGTCCATGCTTGTTGCCTTTATAGTGAATTATAGCAGAACGTAGGTTTTCGCCACTGTTGCGAGATCCGAAGCTGGGTAACTTGTGTCTCGCCGTCCCGGAAGCTCCACGCCTTACGCGCACCTCTCTCCCTACACGCCGCTGCCACCTTAGAGTTTCTCCCGAGTCTCATGCCGGCCAGAATTGCCTCACAGTCACGAAGAACCTCCTTGTTGTGCCCCCCGCCCGCAGGTCTAGACCGGCACCACCCAGCAAAGTCGCCACCGACGAATCCACAACGGCGTACATACACCTTGCTGTAGCTATATGTATGGCACATATTCGTACAAATAAGTTGGAGCATACAAGTTTTGTACAGGGCTACGTACGTTCGCATTTAGTTTTCTAAAAGACTAACTATGAGCGATCTTAGCCATCTATATGTGTTGATTTTGCCTGAATTTAGGGACAGGGACGGCCCAAAATGGTATCAAGAGCATGATGGAATTCTAGGTGAGACACAATGTATAAAATGTTCAGCAGGACGATTTCGTGTGGAACATGCATGAACCACACCGTTTCAGTTAGAATCATCACAATTTAAACTACTAATTATCACAAAAGAAAAGTGCTGATAAGTCTGAAAAGCAACAATTACAGAAAGTTCAGAAGCACAACAACATTCAGAGACAGATGGAGCAGTAGCATAATTAGACTGAGATTTTAAAAAACCAGACATGACAATTGAAGGCACGTCATAGGATAGGTAACAAATAGCACAGTTCAACTACCAATTGAATGGAGAGATAACCACATGCAAAGCACTCAGTTAACAGAAGTTCCTACGCTGAGAAAGTAATCACAGACACATAGACAGATACACCTTTCAGATTTACCTGAGAAAGTAACCACAAGCTGTTGCTTATCCCTACATCAAGCTTTCATGAATTGGACAAAAGCAACAGTTCAATTTTTGAGCTAGAGGTGCTACACTTCCCATCTAAGTCGCTGTCAAAGATTGAGCATCATCAACTAGTTTCATCCCCTGCAAAGATTGAGCATCAGCAGGTTCACTGGTTGTGGAAGATAGGCGGGTCACCGTCAACAGCATCTGTGTCCTGCAACGGGAGAATGTCTGGATGTAGAAGGAGGCTTTCTTGGATTGTGTGCATGGAGAGGAAGAACCATTCGCCAGTATGCAGGATGCGCGGGCACTGCATCAGACCACTTCGGTCCCGGGCGACGGCGACCACGCCTTGGTTGAGGGCATTCACCGACACACCGATGCGGTACGGGCGGCTCCAGAGGCCGGTGGTGTCGTCTCGGACCCAGACATCGACGGCTCCTGTCGGGGAGATCGCGGTCATAGCGAGGTGCTCGTGCAGCACAAACAGCTGGGAGCCCTCGCCGACGGGGAAGAGCTCGCCGTCCACTTGGAAGCTTGGAGGAGGAATCAAGCGGAAGGACTCGTCGGCCGTGTTGAAGATGAGTATGCCGCTGGTGCCCTGGGTGGCCCGCGGCAGCCAGCACAGGTAGACGCGGAAGTGGACGGGCGGGATCACGTAAGAAGGAGCAATCCCGTTGGCCAGCACAACATTAAGGACGGCCCCCTCGCCTGCGACCGGACGGCCGATGTACCTCGTCACCGCGTATGCGTCCACTCTGAAGATCCAGTAGACGCAATCGTAGTCCGGGCCGTCGTCGTACAGCACGTAGCACTCAGTACCTGCCTCGTCGTCGTAGACGCCAGTCGCGTAGAAGCCGATGATGCGGTGGTTGACGTGGAGCGGCGGGAGGCGTGCCCAGCGGCGCGTGCAAGGGTTGCAGGCGTAGAGCCTGTTGCCGAAGGAGAGGAGGAGGATGCCGGCGCAGGAGCCGTGGATCATCAACGGCTCGTTGTGGAGGGGAAAGCGGAAGACCGGTCGTGGTAGGGGCGCGTCGTCGAGCGTGTCGACGGCGCGGAGGTGCCAGCGGACGCCAGGCTCCTGGTAGAAGACGAGCGGCATGAGCGTCCGGCAGCTGTGGCGTTGGTGGTCGCGGCGGAAGTCGAACGTGTCGGTGATGTCGCGCCACAGCCTGCAGATCCTGCGGCAGCGGGCGATCTCCTGGGCCGGCAAGCGGAGGAAGACCTGGTAGAGGACGTCGGCCGTCGCCACCGCCTGAGCGGGGACCACTCCGCCGTTTTCCAGCGCGCCGTTCGCCAGCGCGCCGTTGGGCAGCGCGTGGTTCGCCAGTGCTCCGTTGGCCAGCGCTTGGTTCGCTTGGCCTGCTCCGTTGGCCAGCGCGTGGTCCGCCGGTGCATGGTCGCCTACGCCGTTCACCAGCGCGTGGTCCGCCGGTGCATGGTCGCCTACGCCGTTCGGCAGCGCATGGCCGCCTACTCCGTTGGGCAGCCCCCCGCCTCCTCCGTTCGCCTCCATGGCCGCCGAGCTAGGCTGGGGTTTGGACTTCGGAGGCCGTTACGCCAGGCTGGCCGACAGAGACACGAGGAAAACAGAAATGGATTCCTTTGGATTCGATTTGGGATTTGGGGATTTGGGTTGGCGAGGTCGGGAGGCAGCCGGCTTTTATAACAGCCACAGTCCACACAGAGCCGAGAGGCGGTTTAGTTCTGCCTGCCTCGAATTTTTCGTTAATGGAAAATATACCATCTCATCTGAACAAGACAATGTTTATACGGAGTATAATTGACTTTTATTAAAATCGATTACCAGCTGGAGAATTCAGTACCTTTGATGAGCCTAGAATGGACACAGGTGTACATGGATGAAAGTACCAAGTCACCAAGGAGAATCCCAGCAGCAGCTGCAGATGGCATCTTAAGAACTTCGACATGCCGCCTGCAGCTGTACATCAACGGTTCATATCCACAAGTCAAGACCAAACGTCCATAAATAGATGCTTGAGGCGTCTAGATACATGGATTTAGACAAACCTCGAGCATCTATTTATGGACAGAGATAGTATAATTTTTGAACTTACTTGTGTTTGGATTGGTTGATGTTATAACGCGGGAACGTGGTATCTTTGGTCTACAAACACATTCAGGGTTCAGTTATTCTCTATATTACCCAAGGATTCAATTCTCATGCAACAGGAGCTCACATTCAATTTCTTTTTGAAGTATGTAGAACAGGTTTTCCCACTGCATAATTTTTATTTGTTTTCGTTTTTGTTGAAAGTAGAACGAAGGAGGTGCTAGAGGAAAGCACCTAGAAAAAGAAAACTAACAATATGCTATACAAATAGTGTTTGTCCACCCATTGCTTCATGCTAGAGTATTTCTTCCTCTTTGCCCTCTGAAGGGAAGACCCATCTCCATCTTAATGGTACGAGCCTTGTAGATGCTTGGAGCAATGCCCTTGAAAATAAAGTTGTTTCGACTTGTCCAGATTGCCCAACAAATAAGCACAATGATCTCTAGAGAGAAATGCTGACTAATGACCCTCTTAAGACTATCAATAAAACCGAGAACAGGGACATTATTTCCATTGAATCCGGGGCTTGCCAAGCAGGATAAATATAATTCCTGCAGGAGACAGCACAAGGACATGTGAAAAAGAGATGATTCCTTGACTTAAGATAAGCACCATTACACATCTCACATGAGTAGGGTGGGCATGAAAAATTCTTCCTCTCTAAGAACTATCGAGTATTCAGTCGATCATGCAAAAGAAGCAAGAACACTTGATGCTTAGTGCACGGATGATGTGTTGTCCAATACTGTGCTTACAAGCCTTAGCCACCTTAAAAACCAACTTACTACCGAAAATAATCCATTGGTCGGGATTAGAAGTGGCTGGAACCAACCCAAGTATTCATTGTAATTGATGAAATTCAGCCAGAGCTTCAACAGAGAGAGGCATGTGAAATTGATCTTGGAGGAGGGCTAGAGCTTGTATATCAGCAAAGATATCTTCATCCTTAGAGAAACAAAAAAGGTGAGGCGGGCTATTCTGAAGAGTGTGCTGAGACTAAAGATCTTTCTAGAGAAGAATAGTTGATCAAGACTGAATTGTGCAATGAGATAAATCCTTCAAATCTGGAAGACATTTAAGGCAATCTTTGCACCATAAGGAAACACCTCTAGATTTGACAAGAGGCAGATCATTCAAGTAATAAGATTCCCAAACTAGCTTTACCTAGGGAAGATCAGCCTTATTATAGAATCTATGAAGATGCTTCATCAAAAGACAATTGTTCTTCACACAAAGGTTGATAGCTCCCAAACCCCCTTGGTCTTTTAGACGACAAACAAGATCCCAAGGAGCAAGAGATGTAGTCCTTTCATCAAAGTCCTTTTTCCTCTAAAGACAGTGCCTCCTATACTTGTCAAATTCATTGAGGACCCATCTGACATACTAAGGATACTCAGATAAAAAGTGGGCAAAGATGATAGAACTGAATTGACAAGTCTGAGCATATCTCCATAGTTGAGATACATGGAACAAGAGGAAAGTCTCCTTTGGGCTAAGCAGGAGATGCATGAAGAACTATTTTTTAGGCTTAGTGCTACTGAGAGGCACCCCAAGGTAAGTAAAAGGCAGACTTCACTTCTGACAATGAAAAGTTTCAAGGAGACCATGTATTCTGCATCATCAACATTGACGGGGATCAAGTTTGATTTGGCATAACTGACCTTGAGGCCACAAACATGTCCATAATTAAGCAATAAATCCTTCAAATGCAACATTACGCTTCATCGGCTAGAAGGATAATCAAGGTATCATCAACATATCGGACAATTGGGAAGTCGTGACTACAATTCAAGGGAAGAGGCCTAGTTAAATGACCCTGGAGCATTGTGTGATTGACTAAAGTCTACAAGAAATTTGCTGCAAGAACAAAAAGTAAAGGGGCAAAGGATCCTCCTGCCTAAAACCTCTCTTACAGTGGAAGAAAGAACGAGGTAGCATAAGAGATTATATCTCTAATACAATGACACCAATGTGTCCCAAAGCCTTTTGCTAGCAGAACTTGAAGGACGAATCCATGATCAATCTTATCAAAAGCTTTTTCAAAGTTCAACTTGAGAATCACCAACTCTTTTTTGGACTTATGACACTGATGTAAATATTCGTAAGCCCAAGCAAGACAATCTTGAATGGTCCAGGACTTGATGAAGCCATATTGATTATCATGAATCAACTGTATGATTACCCTTTGAAGTCTATTGAAAAGAAGCTTGGTGAGTAACTTGAGGGTGCAGTTTAATAAGGAGATGGGTCTATAATTATTTGCAGAGGCACCATTAGATTTCTTTGGGGCTAAAGTGATAAAGCAGCCATTATACTTTCAAGACAAAGATCTCCTTGATGAAATTGAGCTCACAGTCAATTGAGATAGCTCCACAACCCTATAGCCAACTCTGAATGTTAATAAAAGCTTCCACCATTCCTTGCATCATTCAAATACAAAAATAACAAAATTAGACCGCGGGCATATGCATAACTACCAAGAAATCGTTGATGTGAAGTGTATAAGTAGATTGTACTAACCTGTTCCATTAGTTCGGAATTTTCGTTGTGTTGCCTAGTAGATGACGCTTTACATGGTATCAAAGCCCAGGGTCTCGAGTTCGAGTCCTGACTTTCCATTTTATCCTAAAATTGATGTTATCCCCCTCTTTTTCCGCATATATGCTCATTCATATGTGATCTTCATCTAATTCTTGGTTTTACCGTGTTTTTTTATTTGCCGTGCGCCTTCTCTCAGATATACACGGCAAAGACTTTTTTACCGTGTTCCGCGGTACTTAACACACAGCAAAGGTGGATAAACACAGCAGAAAACATTTTCCCGTAGTGGTCATTCTTGAAGCTATCATATCTCAAGATTTATGGATTTGGATTCATTCTTTAGCATGGCCGGTTCCAACAATGACATCAATGTGTTGCATTAATCACCGGTTTTCAACAGACTCATGCAAGGCAAAGCTCCCCGGGTGAGCTACGAGGTCAATGAAAATGAATATGACAAGCCATATTATCTTGCGGATGGCATATACCCTGACTGGACCACACTGGTGAAGACTGTCTGAATCCAAACTCCGAGAAGACGAGGAAGTTTGCCAAGATGCAAGAGGCTTGCAGGAAAGATGTGGAGCACGGATTTGATGTGCTCCAAACTCGGTGGGCAATTGTCCGTCACCCGGCAAGAACATGGTCACTGAAGACCATGCATAAGGTGATGACATGTTGCGTGATCATGCACAATATGATCGTTGAAAACGAGCGTCCTGATGGCCGCAATGAGAACCACTGGGAATTCCAAGGTGAGCTGGTTGCACTCCCTGGGGCTTTATCTTGGGAGAACTATCTGCATATGAGTGTAGAAGTTACTGACGAGAACGTGTGCAAACGACTGACTGACGGATCTGATTGAGCATCAGTGGACATTGGATGGCCATAAAGACCATACCTAGAGGAATACCATCTTATTTTCATGTAGACTTTTAAAAATTTGGATGTAATAACTATGACTTCGTTGAAACTCTTTATTTTGTTGTTTTCAAACTTCATAATTCATGCCGACGCGGAAATGCGTCGAGCCGCTGAAGGTATTTCTCAGGTCCACCGCGTGACACAAACGAACGCTCGCGGACACCGATTTGGGTCGCGAGGCTGGAGATGCCCCCTTATAAAAGCCGGCCGCCTCCCGACCTCGCCAACAGAAATCCCCGAATCCCAATCCCAAATCGAATCCAACGGAATCCATTTCCGTTTTCCTCGTCTCTCTGTCGGCCAGCCTGGCGTAACGACCTCCAAAGTCCAAACCCCAGCCTAGCTCGGCGGCCATGGAGGCGAACGGAGGAGGCGGGGGGCTGCCGAACGGAGTAGGCCACCACGCGCCGGCGAACGGCGCGCTGGCGAACGGAGTTGGCGACCACGCGCTGCCGAACGGCGTAGGCGACCATGCACCGGCGGACCACGCGCTGGCGAACGGCGCGCTGCCCAACGGAGCAGGCCAGGCGAACCACGCGCTGGTCAACGGAGCAGGCCAGGCGAACCACGCGTTGGCCGACGGCGCGCTCGCCAACGGTGGAGGCCACGCGCTGGACGGAGCTGTCTTGGTCGCGAATGGGGGATTGCATGTCATGGCGGCGGCCAACGCAATGCTCCCCACTCGAGCCCTCTACATGGCCTTCCTCCGCTTGCCGGCCCAGGAGATCGCCCGCTGCCGCGGGATCTGCAGGCTGTGGCGCCACATCACCGGCTCGGAGGAGTTCCGCCGCGACCACCAACGCCACAGCTCCCGGACGCTCATGCCGCTCGTCTTCTACCAGCGCGCCCGCTGGCGCCTCTGCGCCCTCGAGGTGCTCGACGACGTGCTCCTACCACGACCGGTCTTGCGCTTTCCCTTGCACCACGGGGAGTTGCATATCCATGGCTCCAGCGCCGGCATCCTCCTCCTCTCCTTCGGCAACAGGCTCTACGCCTGCAACCCTTGCACGCGCCGCTGGGCACGCCTCCCGCCGCTCCACGTCAACCACCGCATCATCGGCTTCTACGCGACCGGCGTCTACGACGACGAGGCAGGTACTGGCTGCTACGTGCTGTACGACGACGGCCCGGAGCATGATCGCGTCTACTGGATCTTCAGAGTGGACGCGCACGCGGCGGCGAGGTACATCGGTCGTCCGGTCGCAGGCCCGGGGCTCGGCCTTGATCTTGTGCTGGCCAACGGCATTGCTCCTTCTTACGTGATCCCGCCCGTCCACTTCCTCGTCTACCTGTGCTGGCTGCCGCAGGCCGCCCAGGGCATCCGCGGCATACTCATCTTCAACACGGTCGCCGAGGCCTTCCGCTTGATTCCTCCTCCGACCATCCAAGTGGACGGCGAGCGCTTCCCCGTCGGCATGGGCGCCCAGCTGTTTGTGTTGCACGAACACCTCGCTATGACCTTCATCTCCCGGACTGGAGCCGTCGATGTCTGGGTCCGAGACGACGACACCAGCCTCTGGAGCCGCCCGTACCGCGTCGGTCTGCCGGTGGAAGCTGCCCTCAACCAAGGCGTGTTCGCCGTCGCCCGGGACCGAAGTGATCTGATGCAGCGCCCGCACGTCCTGCATACTGGCGAGGACGGCGTCTACTTCTCGTTGAAGACAATCCAAGAAAGCCTCCTTCTACATCCAGACATTCTCCCGTTGCAGGACACAGATGCTGTTGACGGTCACCCGCCTTTCTTCCACTACCACTGAACCTGCTGATGCTCAATAATCTTTGTAGGGCTAATTTCTGAACTTTTTAGGGGATGAAGCATTTTTGTTTTTGATGATTGGTAATTGAATTTGTGATGATTCTAACCGAAAACGTGTGCTTAATGCATGTTCTGGATTAAATCGTGCTTCTGAACATTTTGTAGATTTGTGAGTTTGTGATTTTTCAGACTTTCAGCATGACACTATCCAACTGCTTGTGTTTGCCTTCACAATTGGTACTTGAATGTGTGATAATAACTATGTGATGACAGACTTCTCTTGCTTATAAGATGCTTTCAAAGTCTTGTATAATGGTATCAGGCATGAGGACCTGCTGTCAAAATACTCTGTAAAATCTGAATGTGCCTGCAATCGTACTATGAAACTCTGAATAATTTTGTCATCTATTTGACTAAAGCAATGTTAGGAGGCCTTAAATAACCTGATCGATTTTTCTTCCATAGTACACATTCTTCATTTGCTTTGCGTGCTATCATTTTCTCCTTTGGTCAGGCCATAGATGCACACGACATCCTGCTAGTAGGTGATTCATGCTTTTGACTTGTGCCTTTTCTATATGTAATGTCTTCAAGGCAGTTTGGCTTGAACAGAACTACTCCTTCCGTCTAGTTTTACAAGACATTTTGGTTTTTTGAAGGTTCACTTGCTTTTGGGTGTATCTAGTCTATTTTTAGTATGTAGACTTACTCTTGATTTTTATCTAGTCTACTTTAAATATGTTTAAAACATTTTACATTACTGCACGGAGGGAGTAGTTAGTAAGAGAGCCACTGTAGGTGCTAGGATAAGGTTTCTGAAAAATAGTTGACAGTTTGTACTTTTGTATTGAAAAGCCAAATGCTTCGCGAATGGAACGATCTGCTGTTACTAAAAGCCAGATTATTCACTCTAGAAGAAATAATATGTTGTTCAAAAAATTAAGTTGTCATTTCCTATATTGCTTATGAACGTCCAAATGATTTGGGTTTGGTTGCTTAGATATTTTGCAAAGACCTGGAATGTATTTGTTATTTTTAAAAATCCCACACGCATATTTGAAGACAGATTTTTTTTTTTGGTAATGGACCAGATATACTCTCTTTTTGTTCTTCTAATTGTTGGATGGAATGATTGATGACAGAGCGAAAGATTCAGCTTTGCCTGCATGACACGTACCTTTTTGTACCTCATGCTTGTGCGGTTCGAAAGCACAGTATATGTACAGAGCCAAGTCGAGTTGATCCAATGCATTACTTACGGAAAGTTTTCAGATTGTATCACATGACACCCAAGCAAAGAAACATTAAGGAACACAGCATGATGAAAATAAAGCATGTACATCTTGAATCCACTGATAGCTATGATCAACTAGACAAGAAGATAAACAAAAAACTGGATGCACATTCAGAATTCAGGTAGAGCATAGGTGGCATAAAGTCAGGTTAACATGAGTCAAGGCGATCAAGGAGTCAAGTACAGCATGAAGATGAGATATCCTAGGTCAATTCTTTACATCGTACAGGCGCCAAAGCGTTTGGAGAGACCACATAGGCAGAACAATGAACTAACCAAAAACGGGCCACATTTCCAGGCAACCAACAGGATCCCACACAAGCGGCTGATGCAGCACGCAGGACCGTAACACAGGATGAGTGCGATACTAAGTGATGATTTGCGATACCAGGTATCTCTTCTCTTCTGAGTGAGACACCATCAAGTCTCTAACTCCTCAGGCTGCTGGACCACCATCAAATCGGCTCTCAGATGCAGCACGCCGTTGATGAAGAGGCTGTCACATCCCTCCATTGTGTGACTGGTGAAGGTATACTTGCCCTCGACTTTGCTCACAAATTTTCCTGAAGATTTTATCCTTGCAGCAAACTCAAGATCTATTGTCAAAGATGTTGGGTTGTTTGACTCAATGCAGTTCCCAACAAGAGGCCAAAGCTGCAGTAGTTACTCGGCTGGTCCATTTGACAGCATGCCAGGAGAAAGAAAGGCTGCCCTGCAAGATGGAACATGAACAAGCAATTATTTCCTGATGGGAAGAGTTGGGAGCACTCATCACACCTTAGATCCATGTAAACTATAACTTGTGGGCAAGGTTGATTGAACACATCCACTTTCACAGGTTTGTACAAATACGCTCGCTCTGCCGATTGCAAAGAGGTTGTTGAATCAGCTGCGGGATTGCTTTGCTGCCATGATGGGTCAAGTCTGTACAAGTACCTCGGTGATATGCTTGATTACATCATCGTGGTCTATATTAATATTGAAGCATGTGCATCTTCCGCAGTTCAGTCCCGCTCATCTGCCTGAAGCGCACCAAAGGAAGTAAGCGAGAACTAAATATCTTACGCCTATCCTTCCGTTTTGGGTATTGCGCACAAACCCACTTAACCAAGAATGCAAATATAAAACTTTCATTGTACAAAACTTTCATTGTATCTAAGGAAAGAAAAGAATAGATGGATCCATCAGGAGTGACTCACTCAGCTAAATCATTGTATTGGTTGGCAAGGAATTCCTTGGCGGCATCTGTCAAAGGCTGGATATCAGCAGACACTGAAATGGAGCATGGGCAATCTAGGTAGAGAGCGCAGATTCTGTGGTCATAGCCAACCTTGCGAGCAACTGACTGCAAAGCCTCATGCAAGAAAGAACCTCAAATTTATCAGCAGACATCAAGATGTCGAGCAGAAGAGCAGGCTCAGCACTTGTCAACTTTCCATTGTACATAAAGCTTAAAAGTTCCATCACGACATTTTCCTCTGTTCCTAGTAGAATGAAAACAAAAAGGCATAAAAGGATTAAGGAAACGGTTGTCTGATTAGATTCTTTCATGCCATTTGAGAAAAGCTAAGAGATATGAAGCTTATCAGAAAGCATGAATAGTAATTGAGAATAAATGTATTCTAAAAACATATCAGAAGAACTACCTTGAGAAAGAAAGGACTTCTTGCAGCAAGAATAGCTAAACTGATATAAATTGTCTTTACTCGCAGCAGTGGTATCTACCATGGCTGAGGAAGATTCGATACTTTGTCCCGCATCAACTGTAAAATACCAAGATCAAGATCAGATAAATAAAAGAGAAACATGGAAAAAAAAGAAGTAAAAAGTACAGAGAATCATCACTAGACAAGTTCTTTGCTGTTAAAAAATATATTTGGAGCACCGTTCTATGGGTGCAAATTCATTCAATTACTCTTCAGCAATACAGTAATAATGATTAACTAAAATCACGAAAATAAATTGTATGCGTTCACTCAGCTACATCCAACAACAGAGCCATATGCTTGTACCTCCATGGATTTTGAGTCGCGACTCAAAAGTGAGTCGCCTGAGGCTGCGGCTCATGTATAGTCGACGAAAAACGATGTATAGTCGCCATAAGTCGCTGTATAGTTGCGAGTCGCCATGATTTTTGGAAAACGACTCGGCGACTATACAACGAATATTCAGCGACTATACAGCGACTCAAAAACCATGTGTACCTCACTCAGTTAAGTAATCATAAATGGTACCTCAAGCCCCAAGGATCGTCCTACCAGAATTTGGTACAATATTATTTAGTTAATTAATTGGTGTATTTAATGCAGAGTATCATTTAGCAGCAGATTTTAACACGTCAAATGACCAAAAAAGGAAACAAGGGGTTAACTAAGACATTGTGGGACTGTGCAAATGCGAGAGTTGCCATGTAACCAGTATTGAGAAAGAAGCAACTAAAGCCTACCTATACACATTGTGCTAGTACCAAGTTTACATGTATACATCAGGTAGTTGTACTACTTGAAAATAAGCACACATCAAGCAAGCTACTGATAACCTTAAATGTTTCAACAGACAGAAAGAACAGAGGTGAACAAAGGAAAATGAAGAGTAACGTTAACCTTTGATCAGCAAATAGTGCCGGTACCAAGTTTGCCTTTACACATCAGGTAATTGTACTACATAAAAAGTTAAAAGTGAGCAATCATCAAGCAAGCTAATGATAACATTAAATCTTTCAACAGACAGAAAGAACAGAGGTGAACAAAGGAAAAGGCGGACTAATGTCAACATTAAATTCTTAAATGTTGAACAGGGAACAGGGAACATGGTTGTGGAGAATGGGGAGTTCTAAAGATTTAGGAGCCCCTCCATCATCGCCAAATATATCCATAGTTCCAAATACACACCAATTAATTCAATAACAAATTTGATAAAGTAATTTTCATCTTCTCGTCATATTCGGAAACACAACAGTTGGCAGATTTGATGTGCAGGCACTGTATAATCTGCTAGTTAATTACTTTTCCTAAATGAATTTGAGTTCCATTCAGCGGGCACATCTTTCAACTGTCAGATAGTACATGTAGACCAAACCAGCTCAGGCACGAAACATACGGATGCTCGGCCTGAGCTACTTGACGAAATAATATACGCCAGCTACTTGAAGAAACAAAAGGAACAGCTTGGGAAGGAGGCGAAACAGTAATCGATTAGTCACAACTTTTTGAAAACCCATGAGCTTTCAATGTTCACCGTTAGACCCCTGCAAAGTGGACAAATTATAACGGAGTTACTTTGCGTGAAAAGACCAGGAATACAAATGAGCCGAAGACATAGACATGAAAATATTTAACTTTTTTTTATTGTGCTTGGTTGCGCCCACATCCTACGCGAGCGAAACTGAGGACGCAGCGACCAGCTGAATTGTTGCCAACAATGTACCGAAAGATCGCCGTGGTCGACCAGGCAACCATCATGGCGGTCCGAGCTACCGCTTCGCTGGCACCATCTAGCATCAACATCATGCCAAAATAGGAAATTGAAATGATCAGTTTTTTTACAATGGAAAGGCTTTATTTCCTTGGTGATGCATACAGAAACAGAGTATCTCAAAGGAAAAAGAACAACAAAAAGATAGCAGCTGTATAGACAGATCTCTTTAACAGTTGGGTACAACAGAAAAAAAGAGAGAGAGCAAATTGGCATGCATCTCCAGGTCTATAGCACAAACCAGGCACTCCAAGATAGCACAACCCAGCTGCAAGCTGAACGCTAGAAACTTAAAAACCCTTGCATGTAAGAAAAGGAACAGCAGACAGACGTACCAAAAACACTCCCAGCTGCTGCTGCTATCCTGTTACAACTTTGAAGGACAAAGTACCAAAAGGTAACGACCACATCTTGGCTACAACAGGAAGAGAGTCATGAAGAAGCAACGCATTTGGTTGGCAGTGGCTAATGTACAAACAATCTGCTGATGAAACCATGCCCTTTTCTAACTCTTCTTGGGGGGCCTCACAAGCCATGCTAGGCAAGGGTCACAAGCAAGCCATAAACCTAACTTTGCTGAGTGAGAAGATATCACGTTTGCGGCTCCGTCTGCCCAACCACCGTCAAATCAACTCTGAGACGCAGGACACCATCAATGAAGAGGCTATCGTCAGCCATGAATGTCAACCATGGAACCGAAAAGAGATCACCATGTCCAACTGAAAACCTATCAGTGAAGGTATAGCTAGAATTGACCATACTAACAAATTGCCCATACGGTCTTTTCCTTGCAGCAAACTCGTACTTTACTGACACACAGGTTGAGCGCTTCAGCTTCGGATCGATATATAAGAATAGGCCAAATCTGCCCAACCCACTCTGATCCATGCTACATCTTGCCATAAAAACAAAACCCTGACCTGCAACATGGAATGGGAGT
This sequence comes from Lolium rigidum, assembly GCF_022539505.1. NCBI lineage: Eukaryota > Viridiplantae > Streptophyta > Magnoliopsida > Poales > Poaceae > Lolium > Lolium rigidum. The sequence goes on from NW_025899820.1 coordinate 256,533, forward strand.
GATAATATATATTGTGACGGGGAGAGTTGTGAGCATTCCTCACGCTTCAGGTCCATGTAAGCAATAACCTGTGGGCAGGGTTGATCGAACGCAACCAATTTCAGGTGTTTGCGCTTGTAAGCTCGCTCTGCATATAGCAAACAGGAGGTTTCACATGCTGCAAGAGCACCTGGCCTGTGTGCTGGATAAGCTTTGCACATAAGCACCCCAGTGATAAGCTTAGTTACTTGCTCATGGTCTATGTCATTATCAGTACATATTAGGATATTCTGAAGTGCCCCATAAGTCATATGACTGAAGCGAACAAGTGGAAGCAAATGAGAACTCAAGATCTTCCGTCTTTCTTCCAATTCCGGGTATCGCTCACGAGCCCACTTGAGCAAAAGGTAGTATAACTGATCTTCATATTCCACATGTAGGTCACTACTTGAAAGTATGGCTTCGATCCCAGACAGAGAAATGTTCATCACTTCCTGTTCGAACCTGAAATAAGACAAACCAAGCCTTGAGTACATATAATACATGAATGTTCGCACTTCTCTCTACGAAGGAAAGAAAAGATGGCTGCATCCAATGGGGATCACCTACATATTGTAATCCTTGTATTTGTTGGCGAGGAATTCCTGGGCAGCACCTTTCAAAAGCTGAACTTCGGCTGCCATTGACATAGAGCATGGGTGATCTAGGTACAGCAGTGCAGATTCGGTTGTCAAAGGCAAACTTGTGAGCAACTGATAGCAATGCCTCATGCAGGATATGACTTGAAATTTGTCCGCAGCCATCAAGATGTCAAGCAGAAAGGTGGGCTCAGTTGTTGTTAGCTTTCCACTGTATATAAAGCTTAAAAGCTCCATAAGGGCATTTTCATCTGTTTCAAGTAGAATGAAAACAAAAAGGAAGAAGGATTAAGGAAACAGTTCAATGAACCTCATAAAAAAAAGGAAAGCCTTTTTGGAGTGTAGATGGCTATTTAAGGGTGGTACTGTCATTCTATATTCAGGAGAGATGTCCATAAAGACTGACAAAATATACATTTGGTAGTTAAAATTAAAGAGAAAAAGAAACTAGCCATTTCATTGCACAGGGGGGAAATTAGAGTGTCAGATACCCAGAAATATAGGTATTTTCTTTGTTATATATAATCATGTTCTTATTTGAAAAACATAGAAATAGTAACACAACTACAACAGTAAATTAGAATCCATTATAAGAGGAAGAATTTTACATTTGAATCATCACATTACCTGAATCAGCAATCGTAAGCGTTCGATGTGTCTGATCTGATTCTTTCATGCCATTTGAGAAAAGCTAAGAAGCACAAATCTTATTAAAAAGGGTGAGCTAATTATACGACAAAGGTATTTAAGAAGGCTCCAAGAATTACCTTGAGAAAGAAAGGACTTCTTGCAGCAAGAATCGCTGAGTTGACATACATTGTCTTGACATGTAAAACTGGTAAAACCTCAAAGATTAGACTGTGAAATAAAGGAGAAACGTGGAAAGGAAGTGCTAAAGAGTAGAATCACTACCCAAGTTCACTGCTGTCAAAAATACTTGGCACTCTCTGTTCTAATATGTGTGCAGATTCATTTATTTAATCTTCAGCAATTTGGTAAAATGATTAAAATAACATCAGGAAAATACACTTAGCTCAATCCAGGGAACTACGCAAGCTTGTAGCTCAATCAGTAAAGTAATCATAAATCTTACCCCAAGAATGCAACAGAATTTTGTACAAAATGTGTTCAAGAATGAAAAGTTGCAATTGAATGAACCACTCCGCCATAACCCACACCAACATCACATAATGATGCCATCATTAAGAATTAACTACGCTCATTCCTTTGAATGCTCTGCCAGAGACATGGACAAACTTGACACTGGACTCGGATGAGGCGACACTAGACTGTGAATGAATAGAAGAAAACCAGGGCATGCGACCTGGTCGATCGGATATTGACTGTAACCTCCCAAACTTCTTTGGAGGAGACATCTAGCAAGAGAGGCCAACCAAGGTAGCATCAGCAGCACTTTATCTTAGTTGTAGCGGCAGCGCAAGATCACGTGGGATGGTTCTTGGCCGTGAGGTGTAGAGGTATGGGTGCAAAGTGGCAGTAATTGGGGTGGACGAGACTGTGGGCGATGTGGTCTGGAGTCTGGATATACGTCTACAGGCCATCTGATAAGATTAAATTGATGATTTAACCTTCACGTCAAATAAATATATGTGTTTTTGGATTGGAGCCAAAAATTAATTGAAAAGCATAGAGCCATACAGCAGAGTAGTGCCACTGCGCTTTGATCAGCATGCCGTGGCCTGTGGGCATCTTACCAATACTTTGAAAACAAGCAACCAAGGGCTACTTTTGATCAGAATAATGTGCCAGTACCAAATTGATTAGCATACACATGTATTTGTGCTACTTAAAATGCGATTATGAACAAGACTAATAATAACCTTAATATTTCGCACACACACAAAAAAAAAACAGAGGTCAACAAGGAAAATGGCAGACCTCTTGAATGCTGAAAATGGAACATGTAAGTTGTCAAATGGTTATACACCTATCGTGACGAGACAGGATAGCTCTAGAGTTGTTGGGCACCTACTCCAGTTGTATGAAAGATCATATTTTGCTACTACAATGCATTGTCTCAATGGATTTTATGATACTGATTCAGAGGAGATCAATTTCCAATGTCAGAACTATTACATCCACACAACCACACCCAGGGGCGGAGCCAGGATTTGACTATAGGGGGGGCGAAATTGTTTTTGATCACACAAGGGAGAAAAATATCACTATATATATCGCAAAATTAAATTTCATGGGACAGTGAGAGATTTATCAAAAAAGTCTGTAATTGTTGTTGGTGCTTTACTCTTTATCATTAGGCATAAAATAATTAAATACATATACATTACGTCTTTTTTGCGGGGAATAGATACAATAATTCATTGGATTAGTAAAGAAATTATTGCTGGTCTGTATCTAAACCGGTTGTGATTGATCAGAAAAGCAAGCTAATACTAGCAGCGGTAACACATGTATACAGCAATGGCTTTAAGACAGAGTGCTTAATCAAGTAAACAGATACACATACGGATGGGGATGAGGGGGATCTCCGATGGCAAGATGGTCTCAACCTCACAACCGCACCGCGCCAGAGGGAGGCTTGATCAGAATCGCTAGCGGAAGTCGCCTGGCGCGAGCGGATGCCGAGCGCCAGCAGACGCTGGAGATGCAAAATTGGATCGATCCGAGCAGAATACCAGGCGGCGGCCAGACTCACGCTTGGTATAGGTAAAAGAAGGGGCAAGTCCCAGGCCGCCACGATGGCCTATTCTTCGTAAATGGGCCAGTTATCTAGTTGGTCTTCGTAGTCACGGTACACATGAGCAAAGCTACATCGACTAAGGTAGCTCTTAAAACTATTCACGTGATTATCTACTGTCATTGGAAGGAACTAAGGGTAATACCTGCCGAGATTTGTTGAGGGGGGCGAACCATTGGGGGGGGTCTGACCCCTGCTCGCCCCCCCTTGCCTCCGCCCCTGACCACACCACCTCGGGCTCAGAACTAACGGGTTTCCCTCTACCACATCCCCGTGGAAAACAAAATAAGCCCAAGCACGCGTCACAAACGAACCGCGAAATTCCCCACGGAATTAACATCCCAATCGCGTCAAAAAGCATATAATTAAATTACAAAAGGAAAATCCCAGGATTACCAAACAGCGGGGGTGGCAGCACTCTACTCGATATAACAGCTGGAATATTTGATGAACAGGCAATGCATAATCTGCTAATTAACTACTCCTCGGTAAGTCCAAGTTCCATTGGGCAGGCACATCTTTCAAATGTCAGATTACCATTACATGTAGACCACACGAGCTCAGGCACAAAAGAGCTAGTTTCGTTCGTGTTCACGGCTGGATGCCTGGGCAAAAGCATTGCCTGGCCTGAACTTGAATATTGTGTATATTGTTGCCTGGCCAGGCAGCCTAGACAGAAGAGTGTTTGGTTGGTGGCCTGGCCTGGGGAATTATTAGGACTACAATTTAAGCCCATGAGCTATCTAAGGAGACTATACATTTGGTAATTAGCTTCCCAGGCAGCCTAAGTTGGTCACCAGGCGATCGAATTGCAACGCCGGGCCAGGCTGGCTCCAATTCTGGTAAAATAAAAAGCAACCTGGCTCCATTCTACTCCGGGCCAGGCTATTCCAGGCTTTTTCCAGGACAGCAACAAAACAGATACCAGGTTACTCCCAGGGACGCTCCAAGCCACACGAGAATTCACGTGGACACGAACCAAACTAGCCCAAAATACATGGATTCCCAGTCGCCCTAAAGACTACCATAACATAGGATCGACTCGAGATACTTGAAGAAACGAAATATGCCGAGGCATCGCAGATGGATCGCGGTTTTACAAACCAAAAAAAAAAATCGTACTCGACGCACCTTCCTCCACGGGATGGCGCGCTCCGTTGACGTCGCCGCTGGCGACGACCTGTACCCGCAGCACCTTGTCGGAGAAGTTCTCCGCGTTGAACGCGAACTCGAAGCTGGGCCCCCAGCCCCCGAGCGAGAATTCAATGTCCGTCTCCGCCCCCGCCGCCGCCATCGTAGACCCGTCGTCGTCGGCCATGAGCTCCGCCGCCGCCGGAAGAGGGGGGACGCCGCCGCCCGTAAACCCTAGCTCCCGGCCGCGGCTGCTTGTAAGGGTAGAAAGCGAGACGGCGGTCGGGCACTCGAATCTCAATTTTGCCAAAGCCCGCGAGCCCTTTCTTTTTTGGGTCCAGGAACCGAATATTTGCCGAGAAGACCCTAGAAAATGGATGAATTACAGTCACGCCTGCTTAGAGCATCCCAGCCGTTGGGCTCCCCAGGCCGAAATCCGGCGCTATTTAGCGCCGAATTGGATGAAAGTTTGGTCGAGGCCCATTTTCCCAACGGCGAGCCCATGGTCAACTGCTGACGCTCACCCACCGTGTGCATATCGACGGTGCAGTCGCCGGGAAGGACAACCGTCGGAGTGCCCTCGTTGCATTGAACCGCCGTAATGGTACGCGAAGTGGTCTGGAGAGCCCAAACGCCTCGTCGGGAACGGTCGAAGTGGCCTCGACGCGAAAACCGCCGTAATGGAGCATGAACTCCGCGGAATAGCAACCGCCGCTCTCTTCGTCGATAGAACTACATATACGGTCTCCGACGGCCGACGCCATTCATCTATTCTCTCCTCACCATCCTCTGTCATCAACCATGAGCGATCTCTCTTGGCCATCGGACACCGACAGCGAGGGGAAGCCGCCTGGATGGCGCCATTGGTGGGATCGAACTACATCGTCTAGCAGCGACGATTCCCCACCGCCGGCGGGCCAGCGAGGACGAATGGGATGACGACGACGAGGAGGACGAAGAGGCCGAGGAGCAGGCCGAGGAAGAGGCCGAGGAGGAGGAGGAGGAGGAGGAGGAGGAGGAGGAGGAGGAAGAGGCTGAGGACGTGGCGGCCCGGGCGAAGGCGAAGGCTCAGCCGGCGACCACCTTCGACGACGAGGAGGACTCAAATTCCTCCGACGAGGAGGTGACAAGCCGGAAGCGTCGCCGCCACGACGATGAGGCGGGGCCATCTAGGAAGAAGAAGTAGTTTAAGTTTGTTTTAAAGTTTTTATATGTAATTTTTATGTTCATTCGAAGTTTTATATATTATTTGTCTATGTTGCACCACTTGAGTTCAAATCTCTTGTTCGACGAGGGTATTGCCGTAGAATTAAAAATTTCCCCCGAAACGTATATCGGGAAGACGAGGATATTGCCGTAGAAACTCAGGCCTTTGTTGCCGACAAGTCGGGGCCACCAGACGGTTCCCGCGTTTTTCTCTCGTCCGGAGTCCCCGATCGCACCCCGGGGGGCTGGGGATGGCCTGGGTTCGCCGGATGGATGAAAGGTCTAATCCGGGGGAAACGAGGAACCGGGAACGCGACTGAGCCATTTTCGTCCATCCGGATGGAAAAAAAAGCGTCATAGGAGCCTTCCCGGGGAGACAGCCGGAGATGCTTTTACTTTCTTGTGCTTGGTTGCGTGGATGTACCCAAAACTAGCAGCAGCAGAGAACATTTAGATATATCTACACACTAAATGGCATCTAGTCAAACACCTTTATGTGAGACAGAGGAAGCAGGTGGGTTCAATAGATAAGAAAAGAAGAGCAAATTGACACGCTTGAAATTTAAACCCTTTGCCCACCCAACAGAAGGAACAACAGACATACACGAAAGGTATCTCCAGGCAGAACATCAAATAAAATAATAGAGCGGGCATAGACAGATCACGTTGATAGCTAGGTTTAGCAGAACAGAAAAACGTTGCATTCATCAGGTCCATAGATCACACGAAGACCCAGCTGCAAACGGTTTGCTACAAATTGAAACCCCTTGCTTATATCCAACAAAAGGAACATCAGATAGACGTACAGCAGAACGCTCCCAACTACTGCTATCCTGTTACAACTCTCATCAGACAAATGAAGCATTACGCACCAGAAAACGCCCCAACATCTTGGCTATAACAAGAACAGGGTCATGAAGAAACAACACATTTGGACAGCAGCAGTAGTTTCCCCATGAACAATCTGCTGACGAACCATGCCTTCTCTTCCTCTTTTGCAGATCTCGTGGTTCATGCTAAGATATCAAGCTTGCAGTTCTGTCTGCTCCACCACCGTCAAATCAACTCTGAGATGAAGCACCCCATGGATGAAGAGGTCATCATCGGCCATGAACGTCGACCATGGAACCAAAAAGATATTGTCGCATCCAACTAACACTCCATCAGTGAAGGTCTCACTAGCATTGAACTTGCTCACAAACTGCCGTGGTCTTGTCCTTGCTGCAAACTCATATTCTACTGTCACAGCCCTTGAGCCCTTCAGCACCGGATCAATACATAAGAAGAGGCCAAATCTGAACAAGTCACTCTGCTCATCCTTGTTACATCTTGCCATAAGAATAAAACCCTGACCTGCAACATGGAATGGGTACGAGAATATCGGTTTTAATAGAGAGCATTCCTCACGCTTCAGATCCATGTAAGCTATAACCTGTGGGCAGGGTTTATCAAACGCAACCACTTTCATATGTCTATACTTGTAAGCTCGCTCTGCAACTGGCAAACAAGAGGTTGCACACGCTGCAAGAGCACCTGGCTTGTGTGCAGGATAGGCTTTGCACAGAAGTACCCCAGTGATGAGCTTAGTTACATGCTCATGGTCTATGTCATTATCAGTACAAGTTAGGATACTCTGAAATGCCTTGTAGGTCATATGACTGAAGCGAACCAGTGGAAGTAAATGGGAACTCAAGATCTTACGCCTTTCCTCCAATTCCGGGTACCGCACACGGGCCCACTTGACCAAGAGGTAGTATAAGAAATCTTCAGATTGCACATACAGGTCAGTACTAGAGAGTATGGCTTCGATCCCAGCCAGAGAAAAGTTCATCACTTCGTGTTGGAACCTGAAATAAGGAAGACCAAGCCTTTAGTACACCTCATACGTACATGAATGTCAGCACTTCTCTCTAAGCTGGAAAGAAAAGATGGCTCCATCCAATGGAGATCACCTACTTATTGTAATCCTTGTATTTGTTAACGAGGAATTCCTTGGCGGCGCCTTTCAAGAGCTGAACTTCAGCTGCCATTGACATAGAGCATGGGTGATCTAGGTACAGCAGTGCAGATTCTGTTGTCAAAGGCAAACTTGTGAGCAACTGATAGCAATGCCTCATGCAGGATATGACTTGAAATTTGTCCGCAGCCATCAAGATGTCAAGTAGAAAGGTGGGCTCAGTTGTTGTTAGCTTTCCACTGTATATAAAGCTTAAAAGCTCCATAAGGGCATTTTCATCTGTTTCAAGTAGAATGAAAACAAAAAGGAAGAAGGATTAAGGAAACAGTTCAATAAACCTCATAAAAAAAGGAAAGCCTTTTTGGAGTGTAGATGGCTATTTAAGGGTGCTACTGTCATTCTATATTCAGGAGAGATGTCCGTAAAGACTGACAAAATATACATTTGGTAGGTAAAATTAAAGAGAAGAAGAAACTAGCCATTTCATTATTAAATCTAATCATGTTCTTATTTGAAAACATAGAAATAGTAACACATCTACAGTAGTAAATTAGAATCCATTACAAGAGGAAGATGTTGCATTTCACATTACCTGAATCAGCAATCCTAAGCGTTGGATGTGTCTGATCAGATTCTTTCATGCCATTTGAGAAAAGCTAAGAAACACAAATCTTATTAGAAAGCATGAACTGATTATAAAACAAATGTATTTAAGAAGGCTCTATGAATTACCTTGAGAAAGAAAGGACTTCTTGCAGCAAGAATCGCTGAGTTGATATACATCGTCTTTACTTGTAAAACTGCCCGAAAATACCAAGATCAGACTAAGAAATAAAGGAGAGACGTGGAAAGGAAGTAGTACAGAGTAGAACCACTAGACAGGTTCTCTGCTGTCAAAAATACTTGGAACCCTCTGTTCTATAATGGGTACATATTCATTTAATTAATCTTCAGCAACTTGGTAAAATGATTAAAATAACATCAGGAAAATCCAACACTTACTTAGATGCATCCAGGGATCTACCCAAGCTTGTACCTCAATCAGCAAGTAATCATAAATGTTACCCTAAGAATCCTATAGAATTTTGCATATACACATTCAAGAGTGAAAGGTTGTGATTAAATGAACCACTCAGCCACAGCCCCACCAACATCACATACTGATGCCATCATTAAGAATTATTAATCCTCGTTCCTCTTAGCCTTTCATTCCTCTGAATGCTTTGCTGAAGACATGGACAATCATGACGCTGGACTCGAATGAGGTAACACTAGACTGTGTGTGAATGGAAGAAATCAAGGGGCATGCAACCTGGTCATTCTGACATTGGCTGCAGCCTCCCCAACCTCTTTGGACGAGACATCCAGCAAGAGAGACCACCCAAGGTTGTGTCTGCAGCACTTTAGCTTAGTTGCAGTACCAGCGGAGGTTCAAGTGTGACGGTGCTGACTGTGAGGTATGTGGGCAGAGTGGCAGTGATAGGGGTGAATAAAATTGTGGACGATGTGGAGGAGTTTGTGAAAGAGATCTGGAGAATAGGAGAACAGTAGCCTGACAAACAGTCGGTTCAGTCTGATTCAGGTGCCAATTCAGGTGCCTAATCAAATAGAACCCTTATGGATTTGCTAGTTGATAAGGTAAATATCCAACCCACTAAATGCTAGGCGTAATGAGGATAAGGGCCTCCAAAAGATTTCTTTTCGTTCTATGAACTTTAAGGTGTATGAAGTCTCATAGTAAACTCTTGGACTCCATTTTACTTGGATTGATTTAATTTAGGCTGGAGGCAGACCTAAGTCAAGGTAATCCACCTTTGGAACACTTTGGTATTGGCGTATTGCTCCCAGATTGCATTGGGCTCTTTCAACTCAGCGATTCTTGCTGCAAGAAGTCCTTTCTTTCTCAAGGTAGTTCTTAGAATCTTCTTAAATACCTTTGTTCTTAATTATTTCATGCTTTACTCATAAAACTGGCCGAAAATACCAATCAGACTGAAGAATAAAGGAGAAGCATGGAAAGAAAGTAGTACAGGGTAGAATCACTAAACAAGTTCCCTACTGTTAAAATACTTGGAGCACTCTGTTAGTCTGTTCTGTCATGGGTGCACATTCTTTTATTAGTCTTCAGCAATTTGGTAAAATGAATAAAATAACGTCAGGGAGACTCAACACTTACTTAGCAACATCCATGGATCTAAGCAAGCTTGTAGCTCAATCAGTACAGAAATCATAAATGTTACCCCAAGAATCCTACAGAATTTCATGTAAATGCATTCAAGTAAGAATGGAAGGTTGTGATTGAATGAACCACTCAGCCATAACCCACACCAACATCACATATTGATTGCATCATTAATATTTATCTACCCTCGTTCACTTTAGCCTCTCGTTCCTCTGGATGCTCTGCCTAAGACATGGACAATCTTGAAACTGGACTTGGATGAGGCGACACTACACTGTGTACAAACAGAAGGAAATCAAGGGACATGCAACCTGGTCGTTCAGACATTGGCTGCAGCCTTCCCCATCTTGTTTGGATGAGATATCCCGCAAGTGAGACCACCCGACGAGACTGTGGGCAATGCAGCTGGTCTATAGTCTGGATATGGATCTACAAGCCCTCTGGTAAGATTAAGTTGTTGGTTTAACCTTCACGTTTATTAACAGTATGTGCTTTCAGATTGTGCAATAATTAGTCGAAAATCATAGAAGCACTCAGTATACTCCATACAGTCGATCATGTTGTAGTACTGTAGGAGAAGCAAGTCAATAGCTAAAAGAGTAAGGGTATGGGGGAGGGGGTGGAATTTTATCAGCATAGTGTGGCTTGTGGGTATATTGCACTACTGGGAAACACGTAACCAAGGGCATGTTGGGGCGGAGGGAGTACTTAAAGTAAGGGATTATCAACCAGACTAATAATAACCTTAACAATGATGAGTAGAGTGGGATTTTACGACCCACTCTGCTCATCATTGTTACATCTTGCGATAAGAACAAATCTCATTAAAAAGGGTGAGCTAATTATACGACAAAGGTATTTAAGAAGGCTCCAAGAATTACCTTGAGAAAGAAAGGACTTCTTGCAGCAAGAATCGCTGAGTTGACATACATTGTCTTTACATGTAAAACTGGTCAAACCTCAAATATTAGACTGTGAAATAAAGGAGAAACGTGGAAAGGAAGTGCTAAAGAGTAGAATCACTACCCAAGTTCTCTGCTGTCAAAAATACTTGGAACTCTCTGTTCTAATATGGGTGCAGATTCATTTATTTAATCTTCAGCAATTTGTAAAATGATTAAAATAACATCAGGCAGGGAACTACGCAAGCTTGTAGCTCAATCAGTAAAGTAATCATAAATCTTACCCCAAGAATGCAACAAAATTTTGTACAAAATGTTCAAGTAAGAATGAAAGGTTGCAATTGAATGAACCACTCTGCCATAACCCACACCAACATCACATACTGATGCCATCATTAAGAATTAACTACGCTCATTTCTTTGAATGCTCTGCCAGAGACATGGACAAACTTGACACTGGACTCGGATGAGGCGACACTAGACTGTGCATGAATAGAAGAAAGCCAGGGCATGCGACCTGGTCGATCGGATATTGACTGTAACCTCCCAAACTTCTTTGGAGGAGACATCTAGCAAGAGAGGCCAACTAAGGTAGCATCAGCAGCACTTTATCTTAGTTGTAGCGGCAGCGCAAGATCATGTGGGATGGTGCTTGGCCGTGAGGTGTAGAGGTATGTGGGCAAAGTGGCAGTAATTGGGGTGGACGAGATTGTGGGCGATGTGGTCTGGAGTCTGGATATACGTCTACAGGCCATCTGATAAGATTAAATTGTCGATTTAACCTTCACATCAAATAAATATGTGTTTTCGGATTGGAGCCAAAAATTAATTGAAAAGCATAGAGCCATACAGCAGAGTAGTGCCACTGCACTTTGATCAGCATGCCGTGGCCTGTGGGCATTTTACCCATACTTTAAAAACAAGCAACCAAGGGCTACTTTTGATCAGAATAATGTGCCAGTACCAAAATTGATTAGCATACACATGTATTTGTGCTACTTAAAATGCGATTATGAACAAGACTAAGCTTAATATTTCCGCGCGCGCGCGCACACACACACACACACAAAAAAAAAACAGAGGTCAACAAGGAAAATGGCAGACAAATATTTATCTTGAATGCTGAACATGGAACATGTAAGTTGTAAAATGGTTATACACTTATCGTGTGGAGATAGGATAGCTGAGCTGTTTTTTTTTTGATAGAGGATAGCTGAGCTGTTGGGCGCACCTACCCCAGTTGTATGAAGGATCATATTTTGCTACTACACTGCATTGTCTCAATGGATTTTATATTACTGGTTCAGAGGAGATCAGTTTCCAATGTCAGTAACTATTACATCCACACCACACCATTCAGCTCGGGCTCAGAACTAACGGATTTCCCTCGGCCATTTCCCCGTGGAAAACAAAATAAGCCCAAGCATGCGTCACGAACGAACCACGAAATTCCCCACAGAATTAATATCCCAATCGCATCAAGTAGCATAGAATTTAATTTTTCGATAAAGGCATATAATAATTTAATTACAAAAGGAAACTCCATGGATTACCCAACAGCGGGGGAGAAGGGGCGACGCACCTTCCTCCACGGGGTCGCGAGCTCCGGCGACGTTGCCGCTGGCGACGACCTCTATCCGCAGCAACTTGTCAGAGAAGTTCTCCGCGTCGAACGCGAACTCGAAGCTAGGGCCCCAGCTCCCGACCGAGAATTCAATGTCCATCTCCGCCCCAGCCCGCGCCGTCGGCGACCCTTCCGCTCCGGCCATGCGCTCCGCCGCCTCCGGAAGAAGGAGGACGCCGCGGCCCGTAAACCCTAGTTCCTGGCCGCAAAAACCCGCGAGCCTTTGTTTTCGTTTGAGGACCCCAATATTTGCCGAGAGGACCCCCAGAAAGTGGATGAATTGCAGTTACGTCTGCAACTTGTTAGACAACATGGTCATATACTCATATACGAACATGACAATATGCAACACTGTTCATTTGTGTGCTTGGTTGCGCACAAATCCTAGGGAGAGCCAGCGGCGACTAACATCTGACATCACGGTCAGAGCTACCGCTTTGCCGACACATGTAGCATCTACATCATGCCAATAGACAAAATGGAAGATGATAAGAAATTATAATATACAATGGAGGTGAAGCATACACAAACACAAAATGTCTCCAAGCAAACAACAAAACCAAAAAAAAAAATTGAGCAAGTATAGACAGATTCCATTAATAGTTGGGTTCAACAGAAAAGAAAAGAAGAGCAAAGTGGCATGCATCTTCAGGTCTACATTACACATCAGGTGGTAAAACATCATACGACTCAGCTGCAAGCCGTACGCTAAAAGCTTAAACCCCTTGCCTATATCCAACAAAAGGAACAGCAAGATCATAGAACCCAGCTACTGTCTTGCCTGTTACAACTCTGACAGACAAAGGAGCAAAATGTACCAAAAAATGCTGCAACATCTTAACTATTGAAAGAACATGGTCATGGAGAAGAACCACATTCGGTTGGCAGTGGCTAAGCAATCTGCGGATGGACCCTGGCTGTTTCTTCCTCTTTGGGCAGGACCTCAAATCATCTTGGCAGGCGGGATTAAGCAAGGATCACAAGCAAGCCATAAACCTAACTTTGCTGAGTAAGATATCACGTTTGCGGCTCCATCTGCCCAACCACCGTCAAATCAAGTCTGAGATGTAGTACACCATCGATGAAGAAGCCATCGTCAGCCATCAACGTTGACCATGGAACCGAGAAGAGATCACTATGTCCAACTGCTACATCATCAGTGAAGGTGTGACTAGCATTCAACTTGCTCACAAACTGCCGTGAAGGCATTGTCCTTGAAGCAAACTCATAATCTACTGTCACACGCCTTGAGCCCTTCAGCACCGGGTTGAACCACAAGTAGAGGCCAAATCTGTACGACCCACTCTGCTCATGATTGTTACATCTTGCCATAAGAACAAAACACTGACCTGCAACATGGAGTGGTTGCGAGAATATATGTTGTGACAGAAGAAGTTGGGCGCATTCCTCATGCTTCAGGTCCATGTAAGCTATAACCTGCGGGCGGGGTTTATCAAACACAACCACTTTCAGATGTCTATACTTGTAAGCTCGCTCTGCAACTGGCAAACAAGAGGTCGCACACGCTGCAAGAGCACCTGGCTTGTGTGCAGGATAGGCTTTGCACAGAAGTACCCCAGTGATAAGCTTAGTTACTTGCTCATGGTCTATGTCATTATCGGTACAAGTTAGGATCCTCTGAAACGCCCTGTAGGTCATATGACTGAAGCGAACCAGCGGGAGCAAATGAGAACTCAAGATCTCACGTCTTTCCTCCAATTCTGGGTATCGCACACGGGCCCACTTGAGCATGAGGTAGAATAACTGATCTTCATATTCCACATGTAGGTCACTACTTGAAAGTATGGCTTCAATACCAGCAAGAGAAATGTTCATCATATCCAGTTGGAACCTGAAATAAGACAAAACAAGCCTTGAATACATATCATACATGATTTTGTGACAACAATGTCTACACTTCTCTCTGAAAAGGAAGAAAAGATGGCTCCATCCAATGGGGATCACCTACTTATTGTAATCCCTGTATTTGTTGGCGAGGAATTCCTTGGCAGCACCTTTCAAAAGCTGAACTTCAGCTGCCATTGACAAAGAGTATGGGTGATCTAGGTAGAGCAGTGCAGATTCTGTTGTCAAAGGCAAACTTCTGAGCAACTGACAGCAGTGCCTCATGCAAGAAACGACTTCAAATTTGTCCGCGGCCATCAAGATGTCAAGAAGAAAAGTGGGCTCAGTTGTTGTAAGCTTTCCACTATACATAAAGCTTAAAAGCTCTATAAGGGCATTTTCATCTGTTTCAGAATGAAAACAAAAAGGAAAACGAATCAAGGAAAAAATTCAATAATAAATAACTAAACAACAAGGGAAAGCCTTTTGGGTGTGTAAATGGCTATGTAAGTGTGACTAATGATAATTTTCTATTCAATAAGTAACACTATTACAATAGAAAATTAGGTTCCAGAGAAAAAATGTTACATCTGAGTCATCACATTACCTGAATCAGCTATCCTAAGCGTTGGGCATGTCTGATCAGATTCTTTCATGCCATTTGAGAAAAGCTGAGAAGCACTAAATCATATTAGAAAGGATCTACAAAAATCTTATTAGAAAGGATGAACTGATTATAGAGCAAAAGTATTTAAGAAGGCAACCTTGAGAAAGAAAGGACTTCTTGCAGCAAGAATCGCTGAGTTGATATACATCGTCTTTACTCGTAAAACTGGCAAAAAAATACAAAGATAAGACTGAGGAATGAAGGAGAAACATGGAAAGGATGTAGTACAGAGTAGATTCACTAGACAAGTTCCTTGCTGTTTAAAATACTGGGAACACTCTGCTCTATTATGGGTGCAGATTCATTTAACTGATCTTCAGCAACATGGAAAAATGATTAAAATAACATCAGGAAAATGCAAAAACTTACTTAGCTGCATCCAGGGACCTATGCAAGCATGTAGCTCAATCAGTGAAGCATTCATAAATGTTACCCCAAGAATCCTATAGAATTCTGTACGAACGCGTTCAAGTAAGAATGAAAAGGTTGTGGGTTAATGAACCAATCAGCCATATTCCACGCCAAAATCACATATTGATGCAAACATTAAGAATCATCTACCCTCTTGATCCTCTGAATGAAGCGAAACTAGACTGTGCGTGAACAGAAAGAAAATCATGGGGCATGTGATCTGGTCGTTCAGACATTGGCTGCAGACCCCCCCCCCCGGCTCTCTTTGTGAGGTAGAGTTACATGGGCAGAGCAGCAGTGATTGGGGTGGAATAGATTGTGGAGGAGTGCGTGCAGAAAGTCTGGATATGGATCTACAGGCCCTCTGATAAAATTAAGTTGTTGATTTAAATTAAATTAATCCGAAACCGGTAATGGATGATCTGCTGTATGGAATATACAAAGTGCTTCTAGCAGAAGCAAGTCCATAGCTAAAAGGGGAAGGGGCAGTTCATTTGATCAGCATACTGTGGCTTGTGGTCTGTGGACCTCTGCATACTGCGGAACACGCAACCAACAGGTACCTTTTATCAGCATAATGTGCCAATACCAAATATACCTGCATACACTCCGTATTTGCACCTCTTAGAAGTAAGCGATTATCAAATAGGCTACTAATAACCTTAATATTTCGGCACACACACACAAGAGGTGAACAAGCAAAATGGCAGCATGATGTTGAGTTGTTGACCCTAAATGCTGAACCTTGAACTTATACCTTGTAATGTGGTTATGGTCTTATGGTATGGAGACAGAAGAGTACTAGAGTTTTAGGGAGCACCTACAACAATCGTATGAAGGACCACATTTTGCTACCACACTACATTGTCTCAATGGAGGACAGTTTCCAATTTCAGTAACTCTTACATCAACACCACATCAGCTCAGGCTCAGAACTCACGGATTCCCCTCTACCGCTTCCCCGTGGAAAACAAAATCAACCCGAGCATGCGTCGCAAACGAGCCGCGAATTTCCCCACGGAAATTAACATCCAAATCGCATCAAACAGCATATAATTACACAACCACGATTACCCAACGGCGGGGGTGGCAGCACTTACGCACCTTCCTCGTTGCGGCCGCGCTTCGAGCCGGCGAGGGATCCTCCGGCGACCTCGTCTCCGCTGCTGCCGCCCGCGACTATCTCCAGCCGCAGCACCCTGTCAGAGAAGTTCTGCGAGTTGAACGCGAAATCGAAGCCCCCACACGAGAGCTCCAGGCCCGTCTCCGAGCCCGCCGCCGTCGGCCCTTCGGCGCCGTCCATGCGCTCCACCACCGCTGGAAATCGGGGGAGGGGGACGCGAGGCGAGGGAGCGTGTACGGTAAACCCTAGCTCGAGAAGGCGACAAGGCGAGAGGAGGAATGGACTTCTGCAAAACCCGCGAACCTTTTTCATTTTGGAGAAGCAACCCCCAACCCCCCGAGGAGGTAAGAAATTGGCAAGGGGGCCCTAGAAAGTGATTGAATTGCAAATGATATGACAATCTGGTGCGTATGTGTTTTATTTATAACTTTTTCGATGTTTCCTCAAGATATACTAAATCTGAGTTAATTAAAATCGATCGGAGTGACTACCAAAATTTTGACTAGTTAATATGTTAGTTGTGCTCGATTTGGCTAAGACCTTTGACTATAGGTTTTTCTTTAGATTTTGGAAAGGATGGGTTTACGTCATCGAGACATAGTTGCTTTGCTTCTTGCTTCTTCTTCGTCAAGAGTCTTGCTGAATCGGAAGTAGCGAAGATCTTCAGGCATTTGAGGGGATTGAGTCAAGGGATCCTCTTTCCCTTGTGTTATTCATTTTGGTAATGGTTCCACATCATGCTAGCTACTGAACAAGAATTGCCATCTTCTCTGCTCGAAACACATCTAGGATGAGGGCAAGCTTCTAAGTTGATGACACCGCAATTTTCATTAGACCGCATGCTGCGGATATTAGGGTTGTTCAGACTTTGAAACTATTTGGAGACACAGATATCTAGAAACGTGTGGCTTATTTTGTAGGAGTTGGTGAGATCGACTCTGACTAGATCTTGGCTGATTTCGGTGGCACACTTGGGGTTTTCCCTTCAAAATATATGGGGCTGCCATTGGGTCTAAAGAAACCAAAGCGAATTGAGCTCCAAATCATCTTGCATCGGATTGCTAGCAAGCTCAAAGTGTGGAAAGGGAAATTGATGGACTCCCGACTAATACTTGTTAGATTTGTTATTACTTTGATTGCAGTCTACCACCTAACAGCTTTCCCTGCTGACAAGTGGTTAATTGAAAATATTGATAAGTTGAGAAGAGGGTTCCTTTGGAGTGCTGAAGAGGAAACTAGCGAAAGAAAATGCCTAGTAAATTGGGCACATGTTTGCTCACCGAAAAGGTTGGGAGGGCTCAGTGTAAAAATATTTAACTTTCTGAAAGGGCTCTACACAGCGTGGTTTAGTTGGGATGATCAAAATAGACCTTCGAAGGATTGCAAATCCCAGGCCACTTTGTTGTTTGCTCTTCTATCACTCTTGGCAATGGAGAGAAGGCTGCTGAGGTGGGGGTACCACGGTGATTGCGCATAATTAACACGTCTGTTGGGAACCCCAAGAGGAAGGTACGATGCGCACAGCAGCAAGTTTTTCCTCAGAAAGAAATCAAGGTTTATCGAACCAGGAGGAGCCAAGAAGCACGTTGAAGGTTGATGGCGGAGGAGTGTAGTGCGGCGCAACACCAGGGATTCCGGCGCCAACGTGGAACCTGCACAACACAATCACGGAACTTTGCCCCAACGTAACAGCGAGGTTGTCAATCTCACCGGCTTGTCGTAAACAAAGGATTAGATGTATAGTGTGGATGATGATGGTTGTTTGCGAAGAACGAGTAAATAACAATTGCAAGCAGATTGTATTTCAGATGTAAAGAATAGGATCGGGGTCCACGGATCACTAGCGGTGTCTCTCCCATAAGATAGCGAGATGTTGGGTGAACAAATTACGGTTGGGCAATTGACAAATAAAGAAGGCATAACAATGCACATACATATATCATGATGAGTACTATGAGATTTAATCGGGGCCTTACGACAAAGTACATAGACCGCTATCCAAGCATGCATCTATGCCTAAAAAGTCCACCTTCGAGGTTATCATCCGAACCCCTTCCAGTATTAAGTTGTAAACAACGAGACAATTGCATTAAGTATGGTGCGTAATGTAATCAACACAAATATCCTTAGACAAAGCATCGATGTTTTATCCCTAGTGGCAACAAGCACATCCACAACCTTAGAACTTTCTCGTCACTCGTCCTGCATTTAATGGAGGCATGAACCCACTATCGAGCATAAATACTCCCTCTTGGAGTCACAAGTATCAACTTGGCTAGAGCCTCTACTAGCAACGGAGAGCATGCAAGAACATAAATAACATATATGATAGATTGATAATCAACTTGACATAGTATTCAATATTCATCGGATCCCAACAAACACAACATGAAGGATTACAAATAGATGATCTTGATCATGATAGGCAACTCACAAGATCTAACATGATAGCACAATGGGGAGAAGACGACCATCTAGCTACTGCTATGGACCCATAGTCCAGGGGTGAACTACTCACACATCGATCCGGAGGCGATCATGGCGATGAAGAGACCTCCGGGAGATGATTCCCCTCTCCGGCAGGGTGCCGGAGGCGATCTCCTGAATCCCCCGAGATGGGATTGGCGGCGGCAGCGTCTCTGGAAGGTTTTCCGTATCGTGGCTCTCGTTACTGGGGGTTTCGCGACGGAGGCTTTAAGTAGGCGGAAGGGCAGGTCAGGGGGCCACACGAGGGCCCCACACAACAGGCCGGCGCGGCCAAGGCTTGGGCCGCGCCGCCCTAGTGTGGCGCCACCTCGTGGCCCAACTTCGTAAGTCCTCCGGTCTTCTGGAAGCTTCGTGGAAAAATAGGCTCCTGGGCGTTGATTTCGTCCAATTCCGAGAATATTTCCTTACTAGGATTTCTGAAACCAAAAACAGCAGAAAACAAAGAATCGGCTCTTCGGCATCTCGTCAATAGGTTAGTGCCGGAAAATGCATAATAATGACATATAATGTGTATAAAACATGTGAGTATCATCATAAAAGTAGCATGGAACATAAGAAATTATAGATACGTTTGGGACGTATCACACGGCAATGCCTATGGATGATGGACTTGTGTTTTGAGGAAGGAATGCGCTGGTGGTTTCATCGGAGTACAACCAACACAGAGGATACGATTTACCCAACTTCAGGTCCCCGGAGGGAAAACCCCTATGTGTTGCTTTTATGTCCTTGATTCATGAAGACGAATAAGAGGTGCCTTGATGGCTATGGTGATGTACCACAGCTAGGGTTTTTGGTTATGTCATTCTAGTTGTGGTCAAGGTTCTCCTCACCGGCTATCCCTACTAGCCCTTTCATATGTGCATTTTGTATCATCATAATAATGACTTATACGAATAGTTTATATTGTTATTTGCATTAATATATCATTACTTCAGCGTTTTTAGATGATTTATGGGACTTTCCTATAAAGTCCCTTTATTTTGGTTTTAACTCTGCCTAGGATAAAAACCTTATGTTAGTAGTTTTGAGATTACCGGAGCTACGGGGCTCCAAAAAGGGCAAGGTCAGAGGCCACTTCGGAATTTTTGAGACGAACAAAATAAGCTATAGTGGGCCACCATGAGGTCAATGGGATGGGATATAGAGCAGGTGGCGTGGGCCCACCCCAGGTCGTGCCACCTGCGCTCTTTCAGCCCTCGGACGTCGTCTCGCATCCTCCTTTCGCGTACCTCCTTATATACCCCGAAAACCTATTCTCCTGGTAGGACAGAGTTTTTTGCAAAACAGAGCGCCACTGACGAGGGGTGACATCGGCAATGCCCATGGATCATGGACTTAGGTTTTAGGGAGAAGACAACAATGGAGATTCCAGGAGCGAGAGTAGGCACACGACGTACCCATGTTCACGTTCCCTTGGTGTAGAATCGCTACATCCTGCTAGCAATCCATTATATGATCATAATTGTGTTACAAGGAGCCGCCATAGGCGGAGTTGTGTCTATCTTATCTATGTTGCGATATAATATGGCATGCCCCAAGGGGTGCCCCTACCTGGCTTTATATATGTAACCAAGCTAGGGTTACAAGGGTCCTAGTCACTACGTATTGGAGTTGCCTTCTTGGGCCTTCTGAGAGTCATCTTTCTTGTACACCAAGTCGATATTACTTGCATGTCCAGCTTTATTGAGTCATCGTGTTGGGTCATCTCCATAATGGGTCGAGCTAGGTATAATAATTATGGGTACCGAAATGGTATGCCCATGACAACCACCACGATCTTCATTTCGGGGGTCATAATGGTTCTGCTTTCCACGCTGGAGAGGGGGATTTCGACGTCATCTTCAATACCATCGTCATCAACACCGTCTCCGTCAACTATGTGCTCACTCTCCATCACCGTGAGTGAGTGAGTAGTTCTTTGTAGGCATGTGAGGTGGATGGGGATTGGGTAGGATTGATCATGTAATCATACATACGTATCGAGATTTGAGTTGTTTATCTTGAGGATATTCTTGTATGGTGTTGATACATCTTTGCTATATTTAATGATTGTTGTTACAGTCGAGTGACATAATTTCAGTACTAAAATTTATTGCCTCGTCATATATATGAGTTTGGTATGTATCTACAATAAGATGGTTGGTTTTGCCTCAAGAGCTCCCGTGATATGGCTTATAAGGGCGCTAGGATCTAGGGTTACAAGGAGTAGTCCAGGTCAGACTCAACTAGCCCTAACCTAATTGGTACAACTTGCCCTACACGTAAGGATCCGACTAACTTATATCGGTGCAGATCTGACTTGCTACAACGCTAATGGATCCACCTAGAGCTTCTGATCCTGGATCCCCATCTTGGTCAATTAGCAACTGGGCCATCCAGTTGAGCCATAGGCACATCCACCATCTATGGTCCATCCGGGATTGCCGGAATTTGTCTACATCGTTGGAATACCCATGAAGTATTTCCGAATCAGGTGGGACAAAAATACAGTCTCACCTTGCTAGTTTAGAAAGAGTTGGACCTCCTTAAGGGGGGTGTTCTACTTATTATACACTCATGAGAAGAGGACTCATAGACACACGCTACTCTTACTCCTCCTCCGCCACGCCTCGCCTCGACGTGGGCTGGAGGTATGAGCCCCGAGCCTCGACTTCGTTTTGTTACACATGAGTGGAATTTGAAGAGTTGCACCAAAGTTGAAACGTTTTGTTGTAGTGGAAAATAAATACGAAGGTTGTTTGGCTTCAGTCGACGCATGTTTGGTTCACCTTCCACCTCCTCGTTTCTCCTCCTTTTTATCTCAATAAGAGGGGTTGCTCCTCTCTGGAACAACATATGCGTCTGTCACTCGGTTCCAGAGCTTTACATCGCCGATCAGGTCTTCCCCACCCCGTCTTGCGGCATGCCCCGCGGGTTGGGACAATAGATCTCTGAAACACTGCTTCTTTACGACCTATACGAGAGAAGGGTGATAAGGTTTTTGGTAGCGCGACTCAGGGGTGGAGCTGCGGCCGGTGCTACCGACGCTATAGCACAGGTCAAGATGACTAGCTAAAGGAATATGTACTGAACTTGTAGTGTAAACTGCAAAGATTATGAAGGCAGCACTAATACTAAATTGAGTGCATGCCTCTTCTCCTTACACTTAAACTAAGATAGCACCACTCTTTCTCCAGTTATGGCTCTAGCACTGGTGCGACTACGCGACTTCTGGCATGTTCTGCAACACGGACGATGACGACTACTTCCCCACGACGACTTCTTCCCCAACATCGACAACCCTAATCGACAACATGGACGACAACACCGACAATGTGGACGGGTCTTCTTCTACGTCTTGTACGTTATCTTAAAATCTTCTAATTGAGATTGTGTTGTTTTTTCTAGTTCTTGTATCTTGTCTAGAATTCATACTATCGCACTATGTAGATGGCATATCTAATTTATTTCCTATATTCCTCGTTTATCTACTATTTTTCTTAGTTAAATGGTAAAATCAATTCCTATTCAACTCATATATGGAACTAGCAGTTTAAAATTTAAAGGTGTTGAATATATTAGCAAATTTCCCCATGATTTAATCAAATAAAACAGTAGATAAAACATGACTAAAAAGGTTGAGACTAAAGTAGTCATGCAAATCACCATAGAGTAAAGCAAAAAAGTCTAAACAGATTGATAAGAGCAATGTGTTTCCTGATAATGAGCCTGAACATGTTGCTAGGAGAAGGAAGAACATCATGATCTCATAAAAAGAAGGCAAGAACACATACGGTTCAGAAGAGGAACCAGCGGTAGTGTTGTCACTGTTGAGAGCCATGTCGCTGAAGAGGTTACTGATGTCGGCGAAGAAGTCGTCGTTGGGGAAGTAGTCGTCGGCCTCTATGTCGATGTCGAAGCCAGCAGTCGCGCTAGAGAGCTCCCCAAAAACCTTATCGCCTCTCTCCCGTACAGGATCACAAGAGACGGGGTTCCGGAGGCCTGCTGTCCCGTCCAGCGGTGCACGCCGGTAGATGGGATGGAGAAGTCTCGAGCGGCGCAAAGCTGTGGAACCGAGTGGTAGGCGCATATGGTGTTGTGTCTCATCGTGTGTTTCTGAAGAGGAGCGACCTCTTTTATAGTCACAGAGAGAGGAACCGGACAAGCCAAGCAAGGAGATGAAACGAAGGGTCAGGGAGGTGAACCGAACAGGCAGCAGCCGAACCTGAACAGCCTTCGTATTCAATTCGTATTCAAAACCCACTGATGACCCACAAGTATAGGGGATCGCAACAGTCTTCGAGGGAAGTAAAACCCAAATTTATTGATTCGACACAAGGGGAGGTAAAGAATACTTATAAGCCTTAACAACCGAGTTGTCAATTCAGCTGCACCTGGAAAAGCACTAGCAACAGGGGTGATGTGAAAGTAGCAGTGATATGAGAGCAATGGTAACAGTAACACAGCAGCAGTAGTAGTAATATGAGAACAATGGCACCAGAAAACAGTTGACATGTAAAACGAGTATATGATGATTAAAGATGGACCGGGGTTCCTAGCTATCTACACTAGTGGCAACTCTCCAATAACAAGTGTTGGGTGAACAAATTACAGTCGGGCAATTGATAGGATTGAAATAGAATTAAGACAGAATATCAAGATCATTAATCATGTAGGCATGTTTTCCAATTATAGTCGTACGTGCTCGCAATGAGAAACTTGCACAACATCTTTTGTCCTACCAGCCGGTGGCAGCCGGGCCTCAAGGGAAACTACTGGATATTAAGGTATTCCTTTTAATAGAGTACCGGAGCAAAGCATTAACACTCCGTGAAAACATGTGTCCCTCACATCACCGCCATCCCCTCCGGTTGTCCCGATTTCTGTCACTTCGGGGCCTTTGGTTCCGGACAGGTGACATGTGCATACAACTTGTAGATACAATCTAAGCAATAAGTATAGAGCTCAAATCTAAGATCATGGCACTCGGGCCCTAGTGACAAGCATTAAACACAACAAGATTGCAGCAACAATAACTTCATAAACTTTGTAGATAGACAATCATAATGTAACAATCCATCGGATCCCGACAAACACAACACCGATTACATCGGATGAATCTCAATCATGTAAGGCAGCTCATGAGATCATTGTATTGAAGTACATGGGGGAGAGAATACCAACTAGCTACAGCTAGAACCCGTAGTCCATGGGGGAACTACTCACGGAGCATGGTGGAGGCGATGGCGTTGATGGAGATGGCTTCCGGGGGCACTTCCCCGTCCCGGCAGGGTGCCGGGACAGAGACTTCTGTCCCCCGAATTGGAGTTTCGCGATGGTGGCGGCGCCCCGGAGTCTTTCTCGGAGTTTCGTCCGGAGTTCCGGTGTTTTTAGGTCGAAAGGGGTTAAATAGGCGAAGAGGCGGCGCAGTGGGCACTCGGGGCGCCACACCACAGCCGGCGCCGGCCCGTGCCAGGCCGCGCCGCCCTATGGTGTGGTGGCCCTCCGGCCCCTCTCCGACTCTTCTTCGGTGTTCTGGACGCTTCCGGGAAAAATAGGAGGTTTGGTCTTCGTTTCGTCGAATTCCGAGAATATTGCCCGAACAGCCTTTCTGGAACCAAAAACAGCAGAAAACTGGAACTGGCACTGTGGCATCTTGTTAATAGGTTAGTTCCGGAAAATGCATGAAAACATCATAAAGTGCAAGCAAAACATGTAAGTATTTTCATAAAACAAGCATGGAACGACAGAAATTATGGATACGTCGGGGACGTATCAGCATCCCCAAGCTTAGTTCCTGCTCGTCCCGAGCAGGTAAACGATAAAAAGAATAATTTCTGTAGTGACATGCTACTTACATAACCTTGATCATACTATTACAAAGCATATGAAATGAATGAAGTGACTCAAGGCAACGATCTATAGTTGCTAACAAATAGATAACATATAGCAAAACTTTTCATGAATAATACCTTCAAGACTAGTATCAAAAGTCTTGCACAAGAGTTAACTCATAAAGCAATATGTTCAAGGTAAAGGCATCGAAGCAACACAAAGGAAGATATAAGTTTCAGCGGTTGCTTTCAACTTGTAACATGCATATCTCATGGATAATTGTCAACACAAAGTAATATGATGAATGCAAATATGCAAGTATGTAAGAATCAATGCACAGTTGACACAAGTGTTTGCTTCTAAGGTGGAAGGAAGTAGGTAAACCGACTCAACATAAAAGTAGAAGAATGGCCCTTCAAAGAGGAAAGCATCGATTGCTATATTTGTGCTAGAGCTTTGGTTTTGAAAACATAAAGAGAGCATAAAAGTAAAGTTTTGAGAGGTGTTTGTTGTTGTCAACGAATGGTAGTGGGCACTCTAACCCCCTTGCTAGACAAACCTTCAAAGAGCGGCTCCCATGAGTTATTTTTATTTTTGGGTGGCACTCCTTCCAACCTTTCTTTCACAAACCATGGCTAAACCGAATCATCGGGTGCCTGCCAACAATCTCATACCATGAAGGAGTGCCCTTTTATTTTAGTTTTATTATGATGACACTCCTCCCAACCTTTGCTTACACAAGCCATGGCTAACCGAATCCTCGGGTGCCGTCCAACAATCACATACCATGGAGGAGTGTCTATTTTGGTTAATTAATTTGGGACTGGGAATCCCATTGCCAGCTCTTTTTGCAAAATTATTGGATAAGCGGATGAAGCCACTAGTCCATTGGTGAAAGTTGCCCAACAAGATTGAAAGATAAACACCACATACTTCCTCATGAGCTATAAAACATTAACACAAATCAGAGGTGATAAATTTTGAATTGTTTAAAGGTAGCACTCAAGCAATTTACTTTGGAATGGCAGCAAATACCACATAGTAGGTATGTATGGTGGACACAAATGGCATAGTGGTTGGCTCAAGTATTTTGGATGCATGAGAAGTAATCCCTCTCGATACAAGGCTTAGGCTAGCAAGGCTATTTGAAGCAAACACAAGTATGAACCGGTACAGCCAAAACTTACATAAGAACATATTGCAAGCATTATAATACTCTACACTGTCTTCCTTGTTGCTCAAACACTTTTACCAGAAAATATCTAGACCTTAAGAGAGATCAATTATGCAAACCAATTTTAACAAGCTCTACGGT
This sequence comes from Lolium rigidum, assembly GCF_022539505.1. Taxonomy (NCBI): domain Eukaryota; kingdom Viridiplantae; phylum Streptophyta; class Magnoliopsida; order Poales; family Poaceae; genus Lolium; species Lolium rigidum. The sequence goes on from NW_025899820.1 coordinate 282,536, forward strand.
AGTTCTCCACTAATAGGCTTAGACTACATGAAAAAACTTAATCATGATCTACTTGAGAGCTCAAAACAATTGCCAAGTGTCAAATTACCCAAGACATGATGAGGCATTTTCTGTTTCCAACCAAATATAAATAAGTGCAATAGCTTCCAACTTTTATCATTGAACATTAAAAGTAAAACGAAGAACACGAGTGTTCATATGAAAAAGCGGAGCGTGTATCTCTCCCAATCAAGGATTGCTAGGATCCGATCTTATTCAAACACAAACAAAAATAAAACATACAGACGCTCCAAGTAAAGCACATAAGATGTGACCGAATAAAAATATAGTTTCAGGGGAGGAACCTGATAAGTTGATGAAGAAGGGGATGCCTTGAGCATCCCCAAGCTTAGACGCTTGAGTCTTCTTGAAATATGCAGGGATGAACCACGGGGGCATCCCCAAGCTTAGACTTTTCACTCTTCTTGATCATATATCATCCTCCTCTCTTGACCCTTGAAAACTTCCTTCACACCAAACTTCTCATAAACTTCATTAGAGGGGTTAGTACTCAAAAAAATTTGAATCCACCTTGCTCCTGTAGTGGCACATTGCAATAACTCAATAAAACATTAGCTACAGCCCTCTACGTCTAGAAAACCTCGCTTAAAGTCCACAAGAGACAATGCAAAAAAACAGAGACAGAATCTGCCAAAACAGAACAGCCAGTAAAGACGAATTTTAATAAAATACTTCCGTTGCTCAAATCAGAAAACTCAAAACTAATGAAAGTTGCGTACATATCTGAGGAACACGCACGTAAATTGGCATATTTTTCTGAGTTACCTACAGAGAAAACAGCCCAGATTCGTGACAGATAGAAATCTGTTTCTGCGCAGAAATCCAAATCTAGTATCAACCTTCGATTAGAGGCTTCACTTGGCACAACAAAACACAAAACTAAGATAAGGAGAGGTTGCTACAGTAGGAAACAACTTCCAAGACACAAATATAAAACAAAGTACTGTAGCAAAATAACACATGGGTTATCTCCCAAGAAGTTGCTTTCTTTATAGCCATTAAGATGGGCTCAGCAGTTTTAATGATGCACTCGCAGAAAGTAGTATTTGAAGCAAAAGAGAGCATCAAGAGGCAATTCCAAAACACATTTAAGTCTAACATGCTTCCTATGCAAAGGAATCTTGTACACAAATAAATTCATGAAGAACAAAGTGACAAACATAAGAGGATAAAACAAGGATAACTTCAAAAGTTTCAGCATATAGAGAGGTGTATTAGTACCATGAAAATTTCTATAACCATATTTTTCTCTCTCATAATAATTTTCAGTAGCTTCATGAACAAACTCAACAATATAGCTATCACATGCAGCATACTTTTCATGATTTCCAAACACATAATTTTTATCAAGTTCAAGAATAGTGGAATTAAAACTTTCAAACTTACTTTTATTAATAATATAACAAGGTAGTTGATCAATCTCAATAGATATGGGACTCATAGAATAAGTCAAGAATTCTCCAATCCCATTTTCATTAGTAGCACAATTAATATTGTCAAGTAACATAGGACCATCATCTAGAGCTTTATCATAAACATTTGCCAAGCAAAATTCTTTAGTACCATGCATTTCGACATCAGGCACAAACAAAGCATTATCATAAGATTTATCAAAGTAGCATGGATTATCATAAATAACAGTAGCATAATTATTTTCACAAGTTTTACTCATAGGTACTATTTCAAGAGAATCCACAGGAACATAACATTCAACCTCTTCCGGTAAGCATGGAGGACAATCAAATAGTGTAAGAGATAAAAAGTTACTCTCATTAGAAGGTTGGCATGGGTAGCTAATCCATTCTTCCTCATTTTGTTCGTCGCTCTCCTCTTCTTTTTCATCCAATGAGCTTTCAGGTTCAACAATTTCCTCCTCTTTTTCATCCAATGAGCTTTCAGGTTCATCAGTTTCTTCTTCCACGAGTTCCCGCAAATTGTGAGTGCATTCTTGTGCATTAATGTGTCTCTCTTTATAATCAAGGATATAAGGATTCCTACTGTAGCATTCTATGCAAGAATTAAGGATAGTAGAGACATAATCTTTAAGGTCCTTACAAACAACACAAGTTTCATAATTCTCAACCATGAAGGATTCTATCTCGGAGGCTCCCATAAATAAGACAAATTGTTCTACCTCTTCGAACCCATAATGAATGTAGCAATTCCGATTATAGCTCTTAATTAAAAATTCCTCACTAAAGCCACATTGAAATTTAAGATGTTTAGTATCCTGTTGAGAGCAACAGTTTATATTATGGCGTTCAAGCAAGATTTTAGCAATTGTATTCAATTTTTCTATCATAGCACTCATTATTTTACCAGTTCTTGATTCTCTATAACAATTATACCATTCTATAAGCTCCAAGTAGGTTGTTGGTTCTCCCATAACAGCAATTTTTAATTTTTTTTTTTTTCAAATTTTTATGGATTTTTGGGTATATGAGACAAATAAAACAAGACAAAAAGAAACTAGACAAAAGTAAACTAAGCAAAATAATACTAGACAGAAATAAACTAAGCACAAATAAACTAGACAAAAGTAAACTAAACAAAATAAAAGAAGAGAGAGAGGTAGAGTGTACTCCCCAGGTGAACTTATGAGTAGAGCTATGCCTCCCTGGCAACGGCGCCAGAAAATAGTCTTGATGACCCACAAGTATAGGGGATCGCAACAGTCTTCGAGGGAAGTAAAACCCAAATTTATTGATTCGACACAAGGGGAGGTAAAGAATACTTATAAGCCTTAACAACTGAGTTGTCAATTCAGCTGCACCTGGAAAAGCACTAGCAACAGGGGTGATGTGAAAGTAGCGATGATATGAGAGCAATGGTAACAGTAACACAGCAGCAGTAGTAGTAATATGAGAACAATGGCACCAGAAAACAGTTGACATGTAAAACGAGTATATGATGATTAAAGATGGACCGGGGTTCCCAGCTATCTACACTAGTGGCAACTCTCCAATAACAAGTGTTGGATGAACAAATTACAGTCGGGCAATTGATAGGATTGAAATAGCATTAAGACAGAATATCAAGATCATTAATCATGTAGGCATGTTTTCCAATTATAGTCGTACGTGCTCGCAATGAGAAACTTGCACAACATCTTTTGTCCTACCAGCCGGTGGCAGCCGGGCCTCAAGGGAAACTATCTGGATATTAAGGTACTCCTTTTAATAGAGTACCGGAGCAAAGCATTAACACTCCGTGAAAACATGTGTCCCTCACATCACCGCCATCCCCTCCGGTTGTCCCGATTTCTGTCATTTCGGGGCCTTTGGTTCCGGACAGTGACATGTGCATACAACTTGTAGATACAATCTAAGCAATAAGTATAGAGCTCAAATCTAAGATCATGGCACTCGGGCCCTAGTGACAAGCATTAAACACAACAAGATTGCAACAACAATAACTTCATAAACTTTGTAGATAGACAATCATAATGTAACAATCCATCGGATCCCGACAAACACAACACCGATTACATCGGATGAATCTCAATCATGTAAGGCAGCTCATGAGATCATTGTATTGAAGTACATGGGGGAGAGAATACCAACTAGCTACAGCTAGAACCCGTAGTCCATGGGGGAACTACTCACGGAGCATGGTGGAGGCGATGGCGTTGATGGAGATGGCTTCCGGGGGCACTTCCCCGTCCCGGCAGGGTTCCGGGACGAGACTTCGTCCCCCGAATTGGAGTTTCGCGATGGTGGCGGCGCCCCGGAGTCTTTCCGGAGTTTCGTCCGGAGTTCCGGTGTTTTTAGGTCGAAAGGGGTTAAATAGGCGAAGAGGCGGCGCGGTGGGCACTGGGGGCGCCACACCACGAGCCGGCGCGGGCCCAGGCCAGGCCGCGCCGCCCTATGGTGTGGTGGCCCTCCGGCCCCTCTCCGACTCTTCTTCGGTGTTCGGACGCTTCCGGGAAAAATAGGAGGTTTGGTCTTCGTTTCGTCGAATTCCGAGAATATTGCCCGAACAGCCTTTCTCGAACCAAAAACGACGAGAAAACGAGAACTGGCACTGTGGCATCTTGTTAATAGGTTAGTTCCGGAAAATGCATGAAAACATCATAAAGTGCAAGCAAAACATGTAAGTATTGTCATAAAACAAGCATGAAACGACAGAAATTATGGATACGTCGGGGACGTATCACCCACTAAAAAAACGTTTCAGATTCTTGCGTCTGTTCATTACCCGTTCATGAGTGGAAAAAAGAAAGAGAGAGAGGCTCTCGGCTCGAGGCATTCCCGCAACCCGCGGTGCGACATGTCGTGACGAGACGAGCGAGCGGCGGCAGCAGCGTCGGAGGAGCGCGCGTGTGGTCAGCTCCTATTTCCTCCTATTATTTCTCTCATACAAATGGTACGAAGAGCCCTCCTTATAAGCTGCTCCAACTCTTCTTCAACTAGCAATGTGGGACTAAACTTTTGTCCCACTCCCTGCCATGCATGAATGGGTCAAGTGGGCCTCTAGGATTTATTAGGAATTTATGTAATATTTATTGTGTTGATCAAATATGGGCCAAAATTCCAACAATCCCCCACCAGATCCTAGAGGCACATAGAATTTGCATTTGATTCCAAAATATTGTTTTATATACCGGTACTATAGTGAAGACTGTTAAGTTGAATTTTCACCAGAACTCTATGCTACACTAGACTGCTACTTGAACAGTGGACTAAGCCTTGAACTGCAAGTTTTCTGCTAATCTAGCTTCACAAAGAGCCTTGACCGGTACTAGGCCGTCGCAGGGCTTCCCCGCGGGTGGAGCTTATGCGTCATACTCCATGGCCTTTCATGAGTTTATTAGAGAGCACCCAACTCTCATTGGTTGCGATGTTTTAACAACCAAACTCATATAGGTGTGTTCTTCAACGAATGTTCTGCAGGACAACATTTGTGCTTAAATAAGCCACTTAGAACACATTAAGATAAATCAGCCTACCGTGCAGATTAGGAAAGTATTACATCTTTTACGGAGTGGTATCATACAAAAAGTAAGGATACTTTCCTCTCAGTTGACATACAGCTTGTCTCCCAGTTCTAATTCACGGGATCTTCGATCACATAGAATGGGTTACCACTGTGGACAACTTAAACGGTGGGTCTCATACTCATCTCCTTTGATGCATTATCTATCACGTTACATGATAGACCCTTTGTGAAGGGGTCTGCCAAATTTCTAGACGTATGGATATAATCCAATGCAATAACTCCGGAGTTTCTCATTTTTCTGACAGATTTTAATCTCCTCTTCACATGCCTTGATGACTTCATATTATCCTTAGAACTGTTAACCTTGATGATCACAGTTTCATTATCACAGTTCATTGGGATAGCGGGTATTGGTTTCTCAACCATGGGTAAGTTCATCAAGAGTTCACGAAGCCACTCTGCTTCAACAGTGGCTGTGTCTAGTGTTGTGAGTTCTGCTTCCATTGTTGACCTTGTTAAGATGGTCTGCTGCAATACTTTCAAGAAACAGCGCCACCACCAAGTGTGAATACATATCCACTAGTGGCTTTAATCTCATCAGCATCAGAAATCCAGTTTGAGTCACTATAACCCTCTAGTACCCTCGGATACCCGGTATAGTGAATGCCATAACTCGCAGTGCCTTTTAGATAGTGCATCACTCTTTCAAGAGCATGCCAGTGATCATCACCAGGATTTGAGACAAATCGGCTAAGTTTGCTCACAGCAAAGGCGATGTCAGGCCTCGTAGCGCTAGCCAAATACATAAGCGAGCCAATAATCTGAGAATATCTCAGTTGATCTCTAGCTGTCGTTTTATTCTTTCTAAGCAGCACACTAGGATCATAAGGCGTTGGACAAGACTTGCAATCGCTATACCCAAAATGACTCAAGATCTTTTCCACATAGTGAAATTGAAGCAGTGTAATCCCACCATTATCATCCTTCAGTAGTTTGATGTTTAAGATTACATCAGCTACACCAAGATCCTTCATCTCAAAACAGCGAGATAAGAAATCCTTGGTCTTCTTGATGATATTCAGGTTGGTTCCGAAAATCAGTATGTCATCGACGTACAAGCAAAGAATGACTCCTTCGCCCCACCATGGCGATAGTACACACATTTATCAGCTTCATTTACAACAAAGCCTTCAGCAGTTAAAGTTCTTTCGAACTTCTCATGCCACTACTTAGGTGCTTGCTTGAGACCATATAAAGACTTCAACAATTTTCACACCTTTCCTTCTTGACCATTTACTACAAATCCATCTGGTTGGTCCATGTAAATTTCCTCATCCAACTCTCCATTTAGGAAAGCTGTCTTAACGTCCATTTGATGAATTAGAAGACCGTATGAGGGAGCCAGTGATAGTAGTACTCTAATGGTAGTCAATCTAGCTACATGTGAGTAAGTATCAAAGAAGTCTTCACCTTCCTTTTGGGTATAACCCTTGGCCACAAGTCGTGCCTTGTACTTTTCAATTGTACCATCAGGCCTAAGCTTCTTCTTAAACACCCATTTACATCCTACGGGTTTGCACCCATAAGGACGATCAGTAATCTCCCAAGTTCCATTAGCCAAAATGGAATCCATCTCACTTCGGACAGCTTCCTTCCAGTAGTCAGCATCTGGAGATGCATAGGCTTCTGAAATGGAAGTGGGAGTGTCATCCACGAGATACACAATGAAATCATTACCAAAGGACTTCGCAGTCCTCCGTCTCTTACTCCTTTTAGGAGCTTCATTGTTATCCTCCTCGGGATTATCAAGTTGTTCTATCGGAATGGTGGATTCAGGAATTGTAGCGAATTCCTGGATAGATGTACTAGGCATTCCATGATTCGATGAGCTAGGCATATCCTTCATGGGAAATATATCCTCAAATAAAGTCGCATCATTCGACTCCATGATTGTACCAACATGCATGTAGGATACCTCAAACTTTACTATCAAGAATCTATAGCCAATGCTATGAAAAGCATAGCCCAGAAAAACACAATCAACAGTTTTTGGTCCAAGCTTATGCTTCTTGGGAATTGGCCCATTGACTTTAGACAAACATCCCCAAGTCCGTAGGTAGGAGAGTTTCAATCTTTTCTTCTCCCATTCCTCGAATGGAGTTATCTCCTTATTCTTTGTGGGAACTCGGTTTAGGACATGACACGCAGTCAATATCGCCTCCCCCCACCATGCCTTGGAGAGACTCGATGTGTCTAACATGGCGTTAACCAAATCAGTTAGAGTGCGGTTCTTTCTTTCGGCCACCCCATTTGACTGAGGTGAGTAGGGAGGCGTCCTCTCGTGGATTATACCATGTTCCGCACAAAATGAGTCAAACTCATTGGAGAAATACTCTCCACCATGATCAGACCTAAGCCGCTTGATCTTTTGTTCAAGTTGATTTTCTGTTTCAGCTTTATAGATTTTGAAGAAACTTAACGCCTCATCTTTCGATTTCAGAAGATACACATAACAATATCTAGTTGAGTCATCAATAAACGTCATAAAGTATTTCTTTCCACCTTTTGTCAACACACCATTCATCTCGCAAATATCTGAATGTATGAGTTCTAGAGGTGCCAAATTTCTTACCTCCGCAGCCGTATGAGACTTGCGGGGTTGCTTAGCTTGAACACACACTTGACACTTAGAACCCTTTACATTAGTGAAACTCGGGATTAAATTAAGTTTAGCTAGGCGCATCATACACCCAAAATTAACATGACAAAGACGTGAATGCCAAACATTTGTCTCAATGTTGGTGCAAATATGATTAACAACTTTATTACAAACGTCTGACAGGATAAGCGGAACAAGCCTCCGCACTCCTTTACCAACAAAGGTTCCAAATTTTGACACAACAAATTTATTGGATTCAAACACAATCTTGTAGCCATCACGACACAAAAGCGATCCGCTAACAAGATTTTTATTGATAGAAGGGACATGATGCACATTCTTCAGGCGCACGATCTTCCCCGAAGTGAACTTCAGATCGACCGTACCAACACCACGAACAGTAGCATGCGAGCCGTTGCCCATCAGCACGGAGGAAGTCCCTGCGACCTGATAAGAAGAAAACATGGAGATATCAGCACAAACGTGTACGTTGGCACCTGTGTCTATCCACCATTCAGGAGAATGACATATTGAAAGGACAGTAGGAAATATACCATACCCAGCATTCTTCATCTCAGTGTCTCCAATGAAAACATTGGCAGTCTTGCCGCCCTTTCCTTGTTGACGCTTGTCAAAGCGGTTTGGGCAATTGGGAGCCCAATGATCAGGATCACCACAGACGTGACTACTCCTTTCTTTTTATCGGTATTCCTTTTGAAATTGGTAGACTGTGAGGCCTTGTTCTTCCCATCAAATTTTCCTTTGCCATCATTCTTGTTCTTGGACTTGTAGGATTGGAAGTTCTTCTTCTATACCACGTTGGCACTAGAACCTCCCTCAACACCTCGAGCACGTGTGTCTTTTGCCCTTGCTTTTTCTTCCACGAGAAGAGAACCAATGAGATCCGTAGTGGAGAACTCTTGTCTCTTGTGCTTCAGAGAAGTAGCAAAATTCCTCCATGAAGGAGGAAGCTTGGCAATGATGCCTCCGGTAACACACAAGTAAACTGCTCAAGTTCCTTAGCAATGGACTGTATCTCATGAGCCTGCTCAACGATGGAGCGCTCATTAGGCATCTTGAAGTCATAAAATTGTTCCATGACATACATTTCACTGCCCGCATCCGAGACCCCAAACTTGGCCTCGATTGCGTCCCACATATCCTTGCCCGTAGAGACGGACAAATACGACTAAACAATGTTCTCGCCAAGAACGCTGATGATAGCACCCCTCAGAAGGGTGTCAGCATACTCAAAAGATTTCTCCTCGAGGGGAGTAAGCTCTCCTTCAGGCTTGCCCTTAGTGGCGTCAAAGCATCTCATGGTTGTAAGCCAGAGAATAGCTCTCGCACGCCACCTCTTGTAATTCACGCCCTCGAAAGGAGGAGGCTTGAGAGATGAAGCAAAGCTAACCAGGGAATAATGCCTATAAGGTTTTTGGATTGTTAAATATATTAGCAAATTTCCCCATGATTTAATCAAATAAAACAGTAGATAAAACATGACTAAAAAGTTTGAGACTAAACTAGTCATGCAAATCACCATAGAGTAAAGGAGCAACAAGTCTAAACAGATTGATAAGAGTAATGTGTTTCCTGATAATGAGCCTGAACATGTTGCTAGGAGAAGGAAGAACATCATGATCTCATAAAAAGAAGGCAAGAACACATACGGTCCAGAAGAGGAACCAGCGGTGGTGTTGTCGCCGTTGAGAGCCATGTTGCTGAAGAGGTTGCTGATGTCGGGGAAGAAGTCGTCGTTGGGGAAGTAGTCGTCGGCCTCTGTGTCGATGTCGAAGCCAGCAGTCGCGCTAGAGCGCTCCCCAAAAACCTTATCGCCTCTCTCCCATACAGGATCACAAGAGACGGGATTCCGGGGGCCTGATGTCCCGTCCAACGGTGCATGCCGGTAGACGGGATGGAGAAGTCTTGAGCGGCGGCGCAAGACTTCTCCGTCCAGCGGTGCACGCCGGTAGACGGGATGGAATGCCTCAGTCGCAACCCGCGGCGCGACGTGACGAGGCGAGCGAGCGGCGTCGGAGGAGGAGCGCGCGTGTGGTCAGCTCCTATTTCCTCCTATTATTTCTCTCATACAAATGGTATGAAGATCTCTCCTTATAAGTTGCTCCAACTCTTTTTCAACTAGCAATGTGGGACTAAACTTTTGTCCTACCCCCTGCCATGCATGAATGGACCAAGTGGGCCTCTAGGATTTATTAGAAATTTATGGAATATTTATTGTGTTGATCAAATATGGGCCAAAATTCCAACAAAAGACACATCACATTTGGATTCTTTAATAAAAGAAAAAGGGTTATTGATTGTAGCATCCGAAAAAGTAGCAACATACTCTAATTTCCAAGAGGTTACGGACAAAAAAAGGAGAAGAATATGTGTTAATTGCACATTGCACAATAGGCGAGAGATCGATGGGTGGCTGACAGGAACTGCGAAGAACCAGAGGGACACGGATATATACAAGTGGAGCATGTATTGAGTAACAGTACAGCTCAACCACCTAGCCCATCCTTGCAGGCGGACCGTGAGACAAATGGAAAGTTGCCGTGTTAAGATTCTAAAGGACCAACGCATTAGACAAGCAACCGTCGCTAAAGATAATAACCATATGTTGAAAGAAACTAACCTAAAACCACACCAACTAACATGAAAACCGGCCGGATCCCAAGAGATCCACTGGACACATGACTCCACGCGCCCTCTGTCAATGCTAGACACACCAACGAAGCGAGGATAGTGCAAAGAGAACCTTATTCTAACTGATTTAGGCGAGTGAAGCGTATATATGTCATAATGCATGTGACATAAGCAACATGGCTATGCTGTAGCCGCACCGCCTGGTTTCACGTATGTATGTGGTGTGCAACTACATATAAGCTACCGAAGTAGGAAAAAAATGCAGATTTAATGTTCAAAATGTGCAACAACATATAAGTTCTAAAAAATCTTAAATAGATTAACATAAAAAAACAACAACAGTGATAGTTAAAAAAAATAAAAACTGCAACTAGATAGAAAATTAAATAACCAAAAACAGTAATTATTATTAAGTGAGAAATTAAGAAAACTATCCAGAATAGAAGTCAGGAAAATGTCCTAGTAACCGGTCAAGCACTTTTTTGGGAATAGATCAAAATGTAACACAAACATATCACATTACAATGACAAAATACTAGCTATAGGAATGTAAAATTTCAATCCATTGAATATTGTTCGCAAAAGAGTTTATAAAGGATAAGGAAGCCATCCTTCAGTCTCACATTATTACATCTGTAAATTATTTGGATAAAAAAGGAGACAAACTTTAATTTAATTGACCCTCAATCAACGCCTAATCCAAACTACTAGGCTGGTGGTTGGCTGTGGTCGGACATTGGATAAAGAACCACCATGTTACAACTGACCCAGCAGTAATTCTGTAGAGTAACTTATCAAGCTTGTAGTTCTTGTTGCTCCAATACCCTCCAATCAGCTCTCAGATGCAGCACGTCGTCGATGAAGAGGTTGTCATCAGCAATGAACATCTTCCATGGAATGCCAAAAACATCATCGCATCCAATCATCAAACTACCAGTGAAGGTGTTCTTACTCTCAAACCTGGTCACAAATTTCCCCGACCCTCTTGTCCTTGCAGCAAACTCATAATCTACTGTCACAGATCCCTTCAGCTTCTCTATAATGACTAAGAAGAGGCCAAAACTGTACAATCCACTCGGCTGGTCGATGTTACATCTTGCTACGAGCGTGAAGTCCAGCCCTGCAAGATTGAGCGGGTGCGAGATTATCTGTCCTGACTGGAAGAGTCTAGGGAGTGGCTGTGAAGGTACCTGTCCTGGCTGAAAGAGTCGGGCGCACTCCTCACGCTTCAGATCCCAGTAAGCTATAACCTGGGGGCAGGGTCCATCAAACGCAACAACTTTTACCGGTTTGCACATGTAAGTTCGTTCTGCAAATTGCCAACAAGTTGTTGCGTCTGCTCCAAGAACACCATGTACATGTGCTGGGTAAGCTTTGTGCAGAAGTACTGTAGTGATAACCTTATTTACTTGATCATGGTCTATATCATCGTCGGTGCAAGTTAGGACCTTCTGCAGTCTTGCACAACTCATATGACTGAAGCGCACCAGCGGAAGTAGATGAGAACTCAAGATTGTGCGTCTTTCCTCCAATTCTGGGTATCGCGCACGGGCCCAGGTGAGCATGAACATATATATGTTGTCTTCAATTGTTACATGTAGGTCGGTACTTGAAAATATGGCTTCAATCCCAACAAGAGGGAAGTTCATTAGTTCGTGCTGGAACCTGAAAAGAAACAAAACCATGCCTTGAGTACACTTCATAATTTTGCGACAACAATGTATATGATTTTTTCTCTGCGAAGAGCCCCGTCCAATGAGGATCACTCACTTAGTATAGTTCTTGTATTTGTTGGCAAGGAATTTCTTGGCTCTAACTATCAAACAATGAACTTCAGATGCCATTGAAATGGAGCATGCATGGTCGAGGTAGAGCAGCGCAGATTCTGTGGTCATAGGCAACTTTGCAAGCAACTGACTGCAAAGCCTCATGCAAGAAAGCACCTCAAATTTATCAGCGGCCATCAATATGTCGAGCAGACGAGCAGGCTCGGGTGTTGTCAGCTTTCCATTGTACATAAAGCTTAAAAGCTCCATGACGGCGTTTTCCTCTGTTCCCAAGTAGAATCAAAACAAAAAAAAGGCACAAGGATTAAGAAAACTGTTGTTAAAAGTTATTTAAGTGTGTACCAAAGTTACACAAATCTATTTCGTAGGTAAATCAAAAACTGAAAAGAGACTTAAAAGTTTCGGTATCAAAGAAAGGAGTGAAGAAAAAACTCGGAAACATAAATGCATTCATTATTATAAGTACTCGTGTTTTATTTCAAAGTACAAATTAATAACAGAATCACAATAATTAATTAGAAGGAATTATAAGAGGCAGAATGTTACATTTGAGTTTTGTCATTACCTGAATTAGCAATCCTAAGTGTTGGATGTGTCTGATCAGATTCTTTCATGCCATTTGAGAAAAGCTAAGAGGGGCCAAACTTGTCAGAATCATGCTCTGATAATAAAACACATGTATTTAAAAAATAGAAGAACAGCTACCTTGAGAAAGAAAGGACTTCTTGCAGCAAGAATAGCTGAATTGATATAAACTGTCTTTACTCGTAAAAGTGGTGTATCTACCATGGTTGAGGATGATTCTATATTTTGTCCTGCATCACCTGCAAAATACCAAGCTTGGATAAATAAAACAGAAATCTGAAAATAAGTACAAGGTACATACACAATCTCTAGATAAACTTCGAACAACGTTCTGTGAGTGCAAATTCTTTTATTACACTTCAGCAATATGGTAAAAACGATCAAATAAAATCACGAATATTGCATGCACTCACTCTCCTGCATCCAGCAACAGAGGCAAGCTTGTAGCTCAGTCAGTTAAGTAATCGATCATAAGCATGTTGAAGCAAAAAAAAAATCACGCAAAGTTCATAATATAATTAATTAAGCATTTAGTGGCAGTAAAAAGTCAAGTAACTAAAAAGGAAACAAGGGGTTAACTAAGACTTTGTGGTAATGTGCCGATGCCAGAGGTTGCCATGTAACCAACACGTATAGGAAAGAAGCAACCAAGGCCTACATAAGTAATTGCACTACATAAAAGTAAGAACTCATCAAACAAGCTATGATGACCTAAGTTCACCCAGAATAGTAATCGTAAGACTGTTCATAGTGGGAGTAACATGGGTAGTAACATCACACATCTTAAGATATTTTGGTGACATGGCATGCTCATAGTGGGAGTAACATAGCTAGTAACATCACACATTTCAAGGCATTTTGGTGACATGGCATGCGAACAAATGAAGAAAGAGAGTGAGGTGATAACTAGCTATGTTACCGTAACATCACACACCCCAAGGTAAAATGAGTCTACAACATAATAAATGACACAATGCATGACACCACATATAAGTTACTACCCACTATGAAGGTAGTAACCTAGACTAGTAACATGACATATGTTACTAGTCTAAGTTACTCCCCGCTATGAGCAGCCTAATAAATGAAGAAAAAAAATGAGGTGGTAACTAGCTATGTTACCATAACATCACACACCCCAAAGCAAGATGAGTCTACAACATAATAAATGATACAATGCATGACACCACATATAAGTTACTACCCACTATGAAGGTAGTAACTTAGACTAGTAACATGGCATATGTTACTACTTACTACTCTAAATTACTCCCCACTATGACCAGCCTAAGTGTTACCCCAGCCCAGGGATTCTATAGAATTCTGTATAAACACGTTCAATTAATTAAGCTAAGTTGTGATTAAATGGGTCACTCATCCGACAGCCATAGCCAACACTAACATTAAGATATTGATGATACCATTACGAATTAAGGGCATCTCCAACGGGGCGACCCATCCCGCGCCCGCGCGTCCGGATGGGTCGAGCCGGACAAAAAAGCGGCCCAACGCGGGGACGCACCGCAAAAGCGGACGGCCGCGGTGTCCGGAACGACGCAAACCCGGCCCAAATCTGGGCTAGGTTTGCGTGGCCGCGGATGGCACGCGACGTCTGCTCGCGTCCGGGCGCTTGTCGCCTCGTCTCCCTTGGGCCCACCTGTCGGTGACCGGGGAGGCTATTAAATGGGGACTGGAGGGGATCTGTCCCTCCACTCCAGTCCCCACTCCACTCCCCGAGCGAAACCGCCGCCATGGCCCCGAAGCGACGGTTTGCTCCCGGAGCCAATGATGACGAGGCGAGCAGCAGCCGCCGTCGCCCGCCGGCGCTGCGGCCATCCGGAGGCAACCGAGGCGGCCTCCACATCGGAGAGGCCGCCCGTGGCGGCGCGGCATTGCCGCAACCGCCGCCGCTGCTCGAGCCCAAGCCCGAGTCCTCGGAGGAGGACCCCGACCTCCGCGCCGCGCTGCTCATCTCGGCGGCGGAGGAGGACGCGAAATGGCCGCACCTCCATGCGGCCATTCGCACCTCCGAGATGGAGGAAGCGGCCCGGCGGGAGGTCGAGGAAGCCGAGGGCTAGGAGCTGTACGCCCAGACCCGCCAGGCGCGACGGGAGGAGGCCAGGCGCCGCGCCGACGAGGAGCAGCGGCGGCAGGTGGCCAGGCGCCGCGCCGAGGAGGAGCGGCGCACAAGGCCAGGCGCCGCGCCTGGCAGGAGAGGGAGCAGCGCCTCAGGGAGGAGGCGCTGCTCCGTGCGCTGCCGCTTCCTCGGGCGGCTCCGGACCCCCCACTCAGCCTGGGAGGAGGCCCTGTGGTCTCCGTGGCCGGAGTCCCCGACGCGGTCGAGCCACAACAGTGCCTCGCCGCCCGGGGACCTCGTCGACACCGACGACGCCCACAGGGGCTAGGCGGCGCACCGGCGACCACCGCGCCGTCGACCAAACCCTAATAGAGGGTTTTTAGTTTAAATTTTAAAGCCCATATAGAGGCTTCTTTTGTTAGTTATTTGCCCAAAATAGGGCTATGTACAAATTTGCCCAAAATAGGGCATATGTTTAATCAAATTTCATTCAAATTCGCATTTTTACTTTCCTTTTTCTATTTCCTCGATTATGCATTGCGTCCACGCGTTGGGCGCACCGCGCGACCCAAACAGACGCGCGGACACGGGGCTCCGTCCGCGCGTCCGCTCGACCACCCAGACGACCCAAAACGGACGGTCCATCGCGTCCATTTGGGTCGCGCGGTTGGAGATGCCCTTCCCTCGTTTCTCTGAACGTGCTGCCGAAGACATGGCCAATCTAGACGCGGGGCTTGGATGAGGCAATGTTGGGCCACGAGGTGAACAGAAAGAAATCAATGGGCATGCGACCTGGTCAGTCACTCACTGATGGCAACGGAATGTGGCTTACTTGGTTGGAGAGGGCGGTCACGATCGGCGCACTTGTGCTTATCTCTGTTTGGAACCCATGCTATTTATCGCAAGCTCCTTATATGATGCCCCAGCGGCGTGACATGCCGGATTGGTTGCGATCCATGTGTACCTTGTTGAAATCGGGATCAACAAGCTTGAGCTCATCAGACGTCGCCTTCACCCTCACCCAATAGGTGCAAGAGTTTTGATTCGCACCAGTGAGAGGGTCGAGGCATACCACCTTCCATGCTTCGGTGAGGCATTCATCCTCCTTAGGCCATACCGCCGGAGCCGGCTTTCTTCTTTTGGCCACGGGAACCGGCGGCTCCTCCCCTTCCTCATCTTCATCCTCCTCGTTCCTCTCCTCCTCTTGCTGTTGATCGGCATAGGCCTAGGAATCATGCTGCGTGAACACCTCCTGGGAGCCGCACTGGATGTTTTTGTGCATGGTCGAGTCGCCATGCGACATTCCGCCGAACACGATGTGGGCGTCGTGCCCAACGTGCAGATACAGCTGCGACAAAGACGATCCGTCCCCTTGTGCGCCTCCTGTGAACGGCATGGCAGAGGGTCGCTCTGCATGGCTGGCGAGCTATCATGCGCGAGGTTGAGGTCGAGCGCGAGGGAGCTCGTCTCTCTGGGCATCTGCTCCAAAGCCGCCATGCGGATTGCTATCAAGGTGCTGGGGGGGGGAACCCGAGTGTGGCCAGGGAAGAGGTTATGTTGCGCTGGTCGCTCGAGACCACCGTGCGATCTAGTTCTCCGGCCGCTGCTTCGCCTACCAAGGTTTCTTCTTCGCTGCCAGCTCGGAATCATCGGCGGCACGAGAGCCTTGGAACTTTTTCGGTAGCATCTCGGCGATGAGGAGGCGAGTGAGGGTAAATTGCAGGAGTGGCAGCAGCGAGGGGGGAATGACGAAATGAGAGGGAAAGAGACGTTGGGAGGGAATGTTTGCTCTCTCTCGCTGACAAGGTGGCCCACCCGCTTTTCAGCTCCATCTAGCGCCTCAATGGGTTGGGCTAGTGGGGGCGGGGGACTGGAGATGGTCTAAGTCACTGATTAAAGTAACTACATGTGCTTGTATATTTATGCTATAAATAGCCAAAAAGGCAGAAAGCATTAAGCAGTTATGTTTATACTATTGTCCAATTTCCTAATATATATTCTACACAGTAAATGGCCAAACAGGAAATTAGGGGGGAAATTTGGTCAGCATATTGTGGGTATCTTGCCTTTAATCAGCATATTGTCCCAATACAAGATTAATTTACATGTATACAACACGTGCTTGTAACGCTTAAAAGTAAGCGACTACCAACAAGACTAGTAATTACCTTTGATCAGCATATTGTCCCAATACAAGATTAATTTACCTGTATACAACACGTGCTTGTAACGCTTAAAAGTAAGCGATTACCAACAAGCAGACTAGTAATTAGTACCTTAATGTTTCAAGATTAATGGTCCATTCTAAAACAGAGAGTTCTAGGAACTCCCTCCATGCCTCCTCTCCAAAAAGTATGAAGGGTCACATTTTCTAGTTTGGATAGATATACACAATGTATAATACAGTATACATTTCTCAAAATAGGCTTTCGCCTACTATATTAATATAGCAACCAACCGATACAATATTGAGACTACCGTTGAGGCAAACAGCACAACAAATCCCAAAAGAAACAAAAGAAGAAAAAACAAAACAAAAAAGCAAAGTCGACAAAGTCGGGTTCACGAAAACGCTGATAATCCGCAACTGATGCGCCCTCCAGAGAATTACCACCATGATGCTAGCCCTCTGAAGCGCTGCATACCAAAGCAACACCTTCAAGAAAGGATACGACGATAACGACGATGTTGCCCGGACGAACCTAGG